>NW_022196903.1:95325236-95328490 GCF_008632895.1 Mastomys coucha
TATATATATATATATATTGCATTTATAATAAGGAGTCAAAATAGAGTTAAGATTAAGTAAAATACTTTTTATTCCCACTCAGATTCTTGCATTTACATTCACAAGCCTCATCTCTACAGATATTTAAGTCTGAAATCCCTTCTAAGAGCCTCAGGATTCTCCATAAATGTGTCAGTATCAGAAAGCACACCAATAAAATGCTCATTTCCCTGTACTCTCACAAAACACCACTCGTGTCAGATGTGTGTGTTTTCAACAGGCTGACATATTAATCTGCACAATTGTGGCACCATATACTTAGATTAGCGTCAGATTCCAAGGGCTAAGGACTCTCCAAGCACAGCCCCCCATACTAATTATTCATTCCATGTTCTCACCTTTGCTTCTGATCCACTAACTATAAACCCAAGGTCTCGATGACATCATATTCGGGTTGTGTCTTTTGTCTGAAAGGTCACAACATTCAAGAAAACACTGGTTAATGCTTATTGCTTTATAATTGAGGGCACAGCCCAAGAACAAGCAATTTGCAGAGTTGCACATGAGGGGATGGGGGAGTCTTGACACTCTCTTTGGATATACTACCTTCCCTGCACTTGCCTAGGTTCAAGAACCGAGAAACACACCAAATCTCATTGTTCCCAGAGATTAATAGCTTGAGCTATGGCCCCTCTGTCCATAAGTGAGTGGAGGTGACTAGCCCCATCCTGAAGTCACCTAAAGACCCATCTTAAGTAACTTTGATCATTTAAACTCAGATTCTGTGGGAGGTTTGTTAGGAATAGCAGAAGGCATCCCTACTCTTCAGACAATTCCAAAAGCTTTAGGGACTCTGGGTCAAGATACATAGAAGCCAAATATATTTCTTACTATATTACAACATTATCCCTAATATTTTTTAAGAAAGAAGAGCACTATGTTAATTCCTCCTCCTTCTGACAGCTCAACTTCCAGGTGCCAAGGAAGTTACTGTGTATACTTGTCAAAGTTCATGGGAAAGGAAGCAGATCCCACTCCTGGCCAGACTTCTTTCTTTTCCCCAGTGTCTTAGTTCAACTTGTATGACTACAACAGAGTTCCTGAGACTGATTAACTTATAAGGAACAGAACTTTCCTTCTCACAGTTCTGACACCTGGGGAGTTCAAGGTCAAGGGGTCTGTATCTGGCGAACACCTTTGTTCAACTCCATGATGGAAAAGCAAAGAGAAGGCAGGAGAAAAAGGAGGAAGACATCATTTTTTATAAGAAACCCACATGTAGACTTACTCTCAGATCAAATGACATTATCCCTACCCCTAACCACACCCTCCACCCTGGGTTTCAAAGATCCTTACAATGAGAATTAAGTTTCTGATATTGGCTTTGAGTGGGGGGTGGGGCACACATTAAAATCATACCACCCAGCTTGACTTAGAGTTGTGGAATGGTGAAAACCAGCACAGGGAGGTAACAGTGTACACAGAGCCTAGTTGGGTTTGCAGGATTGTTCTAAGGGATCACCCCTTGAGGTGGTTCTGTCTGTTTTTAATTTGCCCTCAACTTATATACCAGGTAGTACATACTTACACGGGATAGATGCTGGCCTGGGAAACTCTAAGATCAAGGGAAATAAACCAAGAGCAGGATAAAGGATAAACACACATACACACACGCTAAGATCAAGGGAAATAAACCAAGAGCAGGATAAAGGATAAACACACACACACACACACACGCACGCACACAGAGTAAAATAGAAATGGAGAATTGGAGAAGTGAGTCAGGGAAAGGCAAGGCAGGCCCAGCAAGAACCTCATTGGTCTAAGTTTTACCTCCTTGGTTTAGGGAGCCCCACTGGCCTCAAGGAAAGCCACTTTGATCCCACTGAAAGGAAGTGCTTCATTCTTTGATAAATAACACAAGCATGGCCTGGAATGATCCCCTAAGGTGATACAGGTTGAGACTTAGTTTGAGGTTGTGATTAATGACTCTAGATTAACAAGAAGTTATAGGCCAGATTTTGTCAGCACTGAAGTTAATATCAATGATAGATTTACTTTCCTTCTAAAGTTCCTAGGTAGTTAGAAATTAAATTTAGGGCTGAATAATGTTAACATGTAGTGTTAGTAAAAGTGGATACCCATGTGCAAAAATATCAACACTAGTTGACCCTATTTTATAATGCACACACACACACACACACATCACAACATGGATTAAAACATATAAGTAAGATCTGAAACTATGAAACCACTACAAGAAAAGTGAGCAGACCTTCTCATACAAGCCTTGGCAATGATTTCTTCATATTACCAAAACAGCACAGGCAATGAAAGCAAAAACAGGCAATTGGGATACATCAAACTAAAAAGCATCGGCATAGCAAAGGATACAACTAAGAGCGAAAAGAAAGCGAACCAATAGAAAATGTCTCATACCGTGAGTCAAGGGAGTTAAGAGCATTAATCATTAGTAACTTGACTGGATTTAGAATTATCTAGGAGACACACCTCTAGGTGTGTCTATGAGGGTGTTTCCAGAAAGGTTTACCCCAGAAGGAAAGACCCACCCTCAAGGGAGATGGCACCATGTTTCAGTGTGAGGGCCCAGACTGATCCCAAGAGGAAGAAAGGGAATGCCAATTGAGAATTATATAGTTTCACCTGCCTTCTGATATGAGCAAGCAGCTGCCAACACTCCCACTGTTACGGAGCACTTTACTGCCTTGCCCTCACGACTATTATGGTCTGCATCCTCTCAGACATGAGCCAATATAACCATCCTTTTCTTAGTTCACTTCTCATCACACACTCAGTCACAACAACATGAAAAATAAAGAACGCTATCTGAAACAGCCCAAGAACTTGTTTGGTTGTAATTGTGTTAAGAAAAAGACAGACCTGGTTGGTAGTGACACACACCTTTAATCCCAGTATGGCGAAGAAGGAGCAGGAGAATCTTTGAGTTCAAGGCCAGCCTGGTCTCCAGAGCTAGTTCCAGGGCAGCTAGGGCTACACAGGGAAACCCTGTTTCAAAAAAACCAAATGAAAAAAGCAAACCAAAATAATACAACAGAACCAAGCAAAGACTCAGACACTCAAACTAATTTAAAAGATGGCAAAGGATTTGAGCAGACATATTTCTAACAAAGGCACAGAAAGTGCCACCAGTTCTGTGAGGAGACACTCACAACCATGTCTCTCCAGGGAAACATAGATCAAAAACTCAATAAGATATTGTTTTAAATCTGTTAGGATGGTTTTAAACCAAACAA
>NW_022196903.1:95328500-95338982 GCF_008632895.1 Mastomys coucha
AAAGATAATAAGGATTGGTAAGGATATGGGGAAATGTGTTGGTAGAGTGTAATATTAATCTCCTACCATGGAAAAGCATATAGAATAATGCCATGGTTATTTAATCCAACAAGACTTCTCCTGGAGATTTCCCCAAATTATCCAAAAGAAGATCTCAAAAGTCAAATCAGTATTCACATCGATCATCAATGCATCCTTCACAAAAGCCATGGTAATGAAAAAAATCAACTGAATGCCCACCCAAAAGAGAATGGATAAATATGATGTGGAATATGACATAATAGAATATTATTCTGTTCTTAACAAGGAGAAACACTTCCCACACAGACTAATATCAATGAAGTGTCGGATATTGTGCTACATTTAAAAAGTTGGTTAGCACCCATTTGTTTGAGACATCAGGAATACTCAAACACACAGAAACAGAGAGCAGAATTGGTGGTTGTGGATGCTGAGGGAGAGGAGTTTTTATTCAATGGGTATAATATTCAGTTACAAACGATGACTGAGTCTTAGAGTTGGAGCCTATTATTAATAGTGTATAGTATACTTAAATATTCCCTAAAGAGCTGAGCTCATGTGTCCTCACCAACTTTTTTTTTCTTAATGAAGATGGGATAGACAATAGGAACTTGAAAATGAATTCCTCTGTGAGACTAGTCATTTTTCCCAGCTCTGCAATATATTAGTCAGTTTGTGTTAGACCTGCAACAACAAACTCCACAACCCACATCAACCAGACTTTTCCTTCGTATGTCAAGTGTTGTGCTAGGTATACAAAGGTTACAGCTCATTCAACCTCAAATTGATCCTCATAGACACTGGTAAATATTACAGGATTTCCCAGTTTTACTAATGAGGAAATGGAGCTTAAGATTTGTCAGGCAACATGACCGAGGTGCCAGGCTAAGTCACTGCAGCACATGGCAGGATGCCAGCTACACCCTCCTTTTCTTTCAGCCATTATTAAAGAAAGCATTTGCCCTGGGCCCTAGAGGTCAGCTCCCTTACCCCAAGTTCCTAATCAAGATGACAAAGAGAGATGGAGTCCCAAGCAGGTGAGCATTTGGCCTGGCTGGGGCTCTCCTATATCAAACTGTGTGAGGTGTTGTCACATGAATAATTGGCCAACTGGGAGGAAAAAGGAGGCTCTGAACCCTCGATTGTTGGAGCCTATATGTGCTCCCTTGGTCTCTCTTGGTAACTCTTTACCAGGAAGTACCTTGCATCTTTGGTGCATTTTTTATTTCAGAAGGATTACTGCTAAAATGATCTGGGTTAGGAATGTGAGAGCATTCTGGCCCCTTGAGCATTTGTATGGAAACAAAAAGCAAAGCTGATTTTCTCTACTTCAGCTTAAATAAAACCGCATGATGAGCTCAACCTGCACCCTCCCCCACTAGCCCTACCTCAACTCTTATGAAAGACCAGCAATTCTTGGAACATCAGATTACAACAGAGCTTCTTGCCTGATGTTCCCATCCTTACCAAAAAAAAAAAAAAAAAAAAAAATCTTTATAGTCCCCACTATGTGCTGTGTTCTGCCTCTAACTGTTTTCAAATGTCTTGAGAACCCAAACATATTTCCACTAAGCCCGTTCCATTGAAAACGTTGAAAGTGTGTACATTCTCAGAAATGTAATCAGGATGATTGGGTCGCTCTGCCCATCAGGGTTTTGTTTTGCAAGAGTCAATTGATGTCATGTAAGTCTTTCACTTTTCCCCCTTTTCTTCCCAAGTCTTTTTAATCTTAGAACCAGGAAGTCACATTTTGCCAGCAGACGATGAACTGTAACCACAGAAAGTTGGAGGCGGGTTCAAAGCCCAAGATTCATGAAGCTTGAATATGCTTTAACTTTGGCAGAAAGCATTTGCTGCTCTCTCACTTGGGAGGAATGTATCAGTAGGGAGTGTGATAGATAAGGGTGTGACCGGGCCAGCTGTGTTATTGGTGACATGGTCAATGGGCTGTCTCGTGAGTTCTGTGAGGTATGTGTCAGGGAAAGCAGTCTTGTTCTGGGAGGTTCTGAGCAGGACTGGAAGAAAACTAGGTTTCATTTTCCACTCAGACACTGTTGTGGAAAGAATGAGTTGCTCTGCTCCTTGTTCCTGTGCCCAGAATAAAGGGGTCACTATTAATTCCTTCACTCTGTTTGAATAAGAAGAGCTAACACATTCAATGCTCAAAACAGTGACCTAGTGATGTTGTCCCACAGTCCCTTTTTTTTTTTTCTGGACAAACTCTCTTGCCGCTCAGTTTTTATCTTTCCACAATACAGAGGAGCTCACAGGCAATGGACGTATTGTGGCCTTTTGTCTTTCTCAATACATGTCCATGATGTATCTTTCCACAGACTTTACCTTTCCTCTCAGGATACTTGGGTACTTCAGAACTCCCTGAATGAATGCTGTTGTAAAGAGTTTGTCACTCTTCTTATGTTGCCTCTGTGTGTGTGTGTGTGTGTGTGTGTGTGTGTGTGTGTGTGTTTTCTTTTTCATGTGTGTGTGATGAGCTTAGAGGTGTATATGCATTTTGGCATGTGTGTAGGAGCGTGTCTGCGGGTAAGCCCTAAGTTTGACACTGAGTATTCTCTTTAATCACTCTCCACTTTATTAATCAACACAGGGTCTCTCAATGAGAGCTATCAATTCCGGTGAGTTTGGCTAGCCACCTTGTCCCAGGGATCTTCTGTGTTTGCCTTCCAAGTGCTGGGATTAAAGGCAGTTGCTGTACTGCTTGCCTTTTACATAGGTTCTTAGGATCTGAACTCAGATCTTCACACTTGTATAAGCAAGCACGTTATCCAGTGAGACATCTCCCTAGCCTACCCACTCCCCTCCATAGATCAGTCTAACAGCACATTCCAAACTAATCACAGACTCCCATGAATTGGATGATCCTTCTGATCAACCTTGTTCAATATCTGATGATCCTTCTGATCAACCTTGTTCAATAGAACTCAGGCATAGTAGAAGTTCTTACATCTGTGTTTCTAATATGGCTACCACTAGACACATTTGGTTGCGATTGAACACTTGAAATGTGGCCATTGTACCCAAGGAATGGATTTTTTTTTGTTTTGTTTTACTTAATGCTAATTGTCAACTCCCAAAGCTTAGAAGGCTTGTGACTCCTATACTGAGGAGCACAGCATGAGACTGTACCCTCCTTGAGGTATTACTGCCTATGATTAGCAGGACCTAGCATGTATAAGGAGACTCAGTCAATAGTTACTTCATTCACTTTTGGATTTATGTCTAATAATAATGCTACCAGAAAGATAGTAGTAACTTCAGCCATCTCATCTTTATATAAAAAAAAGGTAGAAAACAAAATGAAATCAACTGAAGCATAACGTGGTTATGTGATGCTGAGTTTGGGGACCAGGATGTGGGATGTTTAGGATAAATCCTCTGTCCTTCTGTTATTTTACTGCAGGACTTCAGTACATGTGAATGAATTTTTATGTAAGTAGTTGCACATGCAAGATACAAGGGGAGGGGGCAGCATTTTATAGTCAGCTAATTGTCTCCATACAATTAGACATGCAAAGGCTTGCTCATATAAAAGCCAACAGAAAGGAAATGGGAGGGCGTGGGGGAGTTGGCGCACCACTTACAGATCATTAGTATTGTGCATGTATTTAAAGGCTATATTGGCTAAATGGATCTCTTTTAAAAAAGAAAGAGTGTATCATAAAAGAAAGATTACAATAGCCAACAAATTGGGCAGCTGCTATGCTATGTGAGATTGTTAACTTTCAGATGTTGATGGCCTCAAAGTTCAGAATCACATGGCGGAGGAGATGCTGCCATCTCCTGGTATTTATCTGCAGTGAACCAGCATCCTTGAAGCTGTGGTCCATCAGTTGCTCATTGTTCTAATTCTCATTATTTAAAGTTGCATATTAAAAGCAATTCTAAAATTACTCTTCTTTGGAGATGAGAACATAACCACGCTTCAGAATTTCCATCTTTGTACCAATAAATATAGCCATCTGGATGTTTTCAAATTCTCATTTAGCTAGATTCATTTAGCTGATTCATGACAAGTGTTCCTTAACAAAGAGCTGTCATTCTGTGTCAGTGATGGAACTATGCATCTTTGTGGACCCTGATCAGGTTTTGTACAGTTGCTGACTTGCTGAGAATCAAACCCATTTCTGAATCTTTCTTAACGCTATACCTGAAGCCATAGGGTCAGGCCAAAGAATTACTGTAATTTTGTAGAGTCTGATAATTTCATTTGAATGAAAAATCTTGGTAGATTAACCAGTGCTGTATATCAGAATTCAGAAGCTGGATTGACATCTTGAGTAATCAGAAATAGTTAAAGAGATGAAGATTTTGATCTCTCACAAAGTAGAGCTCTATATAGAAGGTTGTAGATTTATATAGTGCTTTAAGATGAGAATCACATGGGGGTATCTGGATATCTCCACATGATCAAGCTGCAGGATGAAAAGAAAATGGTATCAATGTGGAAAAGTAAATGAGGAGAAGAAAGAAGCATTTGTTTTTGACAAACAAATTTGTATATAAACAAATTACAATGGATAGTGGTAGGCAACCCACACCCAAATCATCAATGTCCATCACATCTCCTAATTGCCCTTGCATTAGCCCCCCTTTTCGTTGCTAAAACAAAATAACCTATGAAGACAACTAAAGGAAGATTGGGTTGATTTTAGTTCACAATTTGAGGATATAGTACATCATGACAGGGAGTGCATTGGGGCAGGAGAGCCAGGTGGCTGGTTACAAATTTCTGCAGTCACAAACCAGAATGTTGAATGCTGTAGCTTAATTTGCTTTCTCCTTCTTATTCAGTTCAGGACCCCAGTCTATGGGGTCTTCAAGAATCTAGCAGGCCATATTTAGAAACTTCTTCACAAACAAACCCAGAGGTTTATCTCCTAGGTGATTCTAGATCCTCTCAAGCTGTCCATCAATATCAACCATCACACTCCCCTTTCTGCAAGGTTCAGCTGCCTCACTGGGTCATCAATTAACCTTCCATCATCTACTCAGCCATTGGTTAAAAAGATGTCCTTTGGATGTAATCTCCTAGAGTTGCATTACACTGACCCATTCTCACTCATTCATGGATTCAACTAATTCAAATAACACTCTTGCACATATAACTAACCATCTGGTACACTATTAAGGATACAAAACAGCATGTAAATAGCCCTTGATATTAAGGAACTCATTCCTCTGGTGTGTTCTGAAACCTAGGAGCAAATATTTTACATCTCTTTAGTTATTCATTTGGTCAACAATATTTATGCAAGCCTGCTGTGTGTCAGACATTGTGCTAAGTGTAAAGATGAAACAATGTTAAGTGAGATAGGATTCCTCATCTCATAGATGCTGCTGTGCATTGGGAAAGGCAGGTAAACAAACAACAGATTGAACCATGGCTTGTTGTACTTCACCAGTGCATTTTGGACAGTCAGGGCTTGATTTTCTACCCTGAGAAACCAAATAGTGTCTCAAAGAAGTGGCTAGGCTTATCTTCTGAGAGGCTCTGACAGTACCTGACTAATACAGGAGTAGAGGCTCACAGCCATCCACTGAACTGAGTACAGGGTCCCCAGTGAAGGAGTTAGAGTAAGGACCAAAGGAGCTGAAGGGTTTGCAGCCCCTTAGGAAAAACAACAATATGAACTAACTAGTACCCTCAGAGCTGCCAGGGACTCAACCACCAACCAAGGACTATACATGGTTGGACTGATTGTTCTGGCAACATGTGTATAGTAGAGGATTGCAAAGTCGATCATCAATAGGAGGAGAGGCCCTTGTCCCTGTGAAGGTTCTGTGCCCCAGTGTAGGGGAATGCCAGGGCCAATAAGTGGGAGAGGGTGGGGTGGCAAGCAGGGGGAGGTGGGAAGCAACAGAGGTTTGTTCTTGTTGTTTTTTTTTGTTGTTTTTGTTTTTCTTTCTTTGGAGGGGAAACTGGGAAAGGAGAAATCATATGACATGTAAATAAAAACAATCTAATTAAAAAAAAAGTGACTAGGCATGTTGTTTTTCTGATGATGGATGTGGGTGTAACAGTAACACATTTCTTTACCCAAATCTCTCAAAAACAGGATTTTATGTAATTTTTGTGATGTTTTCTCCAGGCTTCATTGGTATGTTGGATTCTTCCGTAGTCCTTTAATATTTTCTTTTCGTTCAGTCCACATCACTTCCTGTTATATAACTGGGTCCCAGATGATACCTGGCATGACATGAAGAGGACAAAGATGTGGGATGATGATCACTGCAAGTGTTGAGACAGTAGTGTGTGTATCTCAAAGAAGAATAGGCATCATCCAAGTTAAGAAATCAGAGGCCAAGGGACATAGCAAAGGATTATGGGTAGAAAGAACAATGTTTTTGGAAGCTCTAAGGAAAACTCCTGGGATAAGAAGTCCGAGGTCTACTTTTACACATGAACAAGCTGAGGTTAAAGAGTGGTAAATCCAGAACTGCTCTCTCCACCCTTGAGTTTAGTCATTGTGGCTGTCTTCCACATGGGGCTAGAAGCACATTTATGTCAATGTTTCAAAATGTGAAAAATGCTGTATATATCCACACCTTAAAGGAAAGCATACTTCCTTTATTATAAAAAAACAAAACAAACAAAGCTAGCCTTGGGATTAAGAATGCTAACTAACACTCTGGGTATCCACTGCAGGTCTATTATGGTCAGCTTCTCTGGAATATCCTGTGTTCCCTGGGGTTAGCCACCAAACTTCTAGAACTACACTTTAGTTGTGCTTGATCTGAACTCGGAACAAAAGGAATAGGATAAAGTTCCTGGCTTCTGGACATATAGAAAATGCTAAATTTGTCAGATTCCCATATTTCACATGTAGCTTACTCACTTAAACCTTCTCTTGCAGGATCAGGGACACAGATGTATCCTTTAGAGTCGTTGAGCATTTGAAGACTGTTTTCAGTTTCTAGGGGTCCCAAACATCCTCATCTATGCTTTCTTATTCTAAAGATGAAGAGATTTGTTGGAAGGCCTGGTTTCTCATGATATCGGCTTCAAAAGATTTAAAATCACCATGGAAACAAATCTCTCAGTATGCCTGTGAGGCCATTCCTAGGTTAGGTTGATAGAGGATGAAAGACCCACCCCAAGTATAGGTGGTACCATCTCACTGGCTGAAGTGCTGAACTCAAGAAAAAAGAGAAAGCACTTATAGCTCTCTGAGCCCTGGCCATTTCTCTGTGTTTTCTGACTGTAGAAGTTGAGGTGACCAGAACCTCATACTGTTGCTGCTGTGCCCCGTTCCTCTCTCTAATGGACTTTACCCTCAAACTGTGAGCAAAAGTAAAAGTAGCTTTTTCAGGTATTATGTTAGAACAACAACAACAACAACAAAAGTAACTAACATAGGCAGACACTGAGGAGAGGAATTACCAGGCCGTAGAACAACTGCAAAAGACAGAGGCAAACACTTTCAAGAGCTAATATTGCAACTTCAGTTTACACCTGAAGTTTAAAAAAGCCCATCCCTCCTGTACCCTTTACAATGCAATTTAGTACAGTATATCTTTTCAACCTTAGCCAGTCTGATGGGTCTAATGCTATCCCACTGTGATTTTAATTTGAGGTTCCTTCATGTCTAGTGATGTTAAGCAACTTTCTGTATACTTATTGGCTGTTTTCCCAGTACTATTTATCAGATGGTCGCTTCTTGGCATATGGTTTAAGGTTAAGCGCCTTAAGGATGAATGCATCTAGTTTCCAAAGACAGTACACTGTTTTTACAGTTCTCCAAGTTCATGGTTCTCATTACTTCTTTTAACAGAGACACCCTCTAGATTTGTGGGGCTCTGTTTTTTCTCACTAAGTGGCTCTCTCGGGCCAAGCTTTCTATATGGTTCAATAAATGTACAAAATCAAGGACAGACCTAATAGAAAGCCACTAAAGGCCATTGGCTGGGTCACCAAATGGTCTCTTAGATGGTGGTGGCTTAACACTAGCCTAGGAAAATATGTGCATCGTCCCACCATTTACTAAGTAAAAGTCTCAATGGACAAGTTACTGTGAATTTATGATGTTCTTTGAGGAGTTTGGGTTAGTTCTGTAATAAAAAATCCTGGCTTATGGAGACGTGCGTCTGGTTCCCACACATTTAAGGCTAAAGAGAGCACAACCAAGTTTTCTTAAGGTCAGCTTACTGATGCCTCCAAGGATAAAAGCCACCTTCTGATTGAAGCCTTGCTTTCATCATAGTTTTGGCAAAGGATTCCCAAGTTCCATTCCCCCGGGATGATCAACTAGAGTTTTCTTTTGTCTCTTGTTATGAAGAATTCACTTTGGCAGGGATGAAGGGTATTGCAGGCCTTTCTGTTTTAATTTCAACATTTTACAATCAGACCCAAGAAGACAATTGTGACCAATGAAACCATCCACTAGGGATTGAGACTAAGATACAAATACATGTACAATGACAGCCAATGGACAGAAAATAGAAGCTTTGCTTTCAGCTTTTGCCAAATACTGTTTAGACTTGAGATTGCAAGCAGGGTTAAATCCACACTCACTACTATTGCTAGCCTTGAACCAGAATGAGTTAAAAAGTTGCTTAGCCTACCAGCATGGTATCTGTAGGCTTCCAAAGATAAGCTAATAAGTTGTCACAAATCTTTGAATAATTCTCTTTAATTACTTATACTTCCAATCATAAGTGATAGCCACTGATTATACTTGTCCTATGGAATGGAAGAATTTTCTGATGGAATGTTCAAGGCAAGTTCAAGAAGCAGTGGGAATAGGGGCAGAAAGGTTTGGATCATGGGTCAGAATCTGGTGAGGTGTAGAAGGTTGGGCCTCAAGGGCACTGGTCACATAGAAGGAAGAACAGGCTGCTACTGGATGCTCTTTCTCTCTGTCTTTCTCTGTCTCTCTCTCTGTCTCTCTGTCTCTTTGTCTCTGTCTCTCTGTCTCTCTGTCTCTCTCTCTCTCTCTGTCTCTCTCTCTCTGTCTCTCTCTCTCTCTCTCTCTCTTTAGTAGTGTCTCTTGAGCAAAGAACCATGAACCGTGAACATTGGTCTTTGGTGTAGCTTATTTATCTCATTGTAGAGCCTTCATTAATGAACTCTCCTCAATTCTGGTGTGTGTGTTTGTGTGTGTGTGTTCCTGTGGGTACATGTGTATGTGTTTCATTTCTCAAGGTACTTGTCTTTGAGACAGAACTCTTGTTGGCCTGGAACTTACCAAGAAGGCTATGCTGTCTGTCCAGTAGACATTAGGGAGCTGCCTGACTTTGTCTTCCCAGGACTGTGAATGGGTGATGAGGATACAAGCTCAGGTCCTCAAACATGATTGGCAAGTACTTTGTTGAATGAGCTAATTTACCAACTCCTTTCCTTGATTCTTCTAGCTGGAGAGCTGACGATGTTCTGACTCTTAACCTTGCTTCTACATTGTTTGTTATCTCCTTCATGGATTCAGTGATTCACCCAAGATTCTTCCAGTAATGATTTGCTGGAGCTTTCTGTCACTTTCAAAATGAAAACTCTAACCATGACCCTAAATATGAGATATGTGATCCAGCTTATGTTGTGCTATAAGGAGGATGAGGGACAAAATACCTTAAGGCTTTATATCATACTAGGAGATACATGCAGTTTCAGAAGAGGCTGCTTTTTTTTCTCCATCACAATCAACCACTTACTGATTGTAGTCAAACAGACCATGGAGAATAGAATACACTGGGGATTGTGGGCATGCCCTGAAAAGATAGATGTTGAATTATATGATTAAATTAAATGATTGGTATTGAAATAGGTATTTTACAGACTTAAGGATTCTTAGGAAGAGCTTAATGGGCTATATCAAAGCATACATAAATTTCTTCCTCAGCTTTATTCAGAGCCATGTGGATATTATTAGTTATATATTCAAAGTTCCTACATTAAATCATCTTTGCTTGCTAATAGTTTGTTTTAATTCATCTAATACTTTGTTTTGAGAAAATTAGATGGAATATACTGGATTCTTTTATGGTTTCAAATTTGATTCTGTGTCTCAAAGGATTTCATGCTAGAATCTGGGGGGGTCTCCAGCAAGATGAAGTTGAGGTTGTAGAATTTTTAAAAGGTGGGGGCCAGTGAGAGGAGATTGGGGAATACCATGTTCTTTAAGGGATAATGCCAGTCTCAAGTTGAGGTAAACCTCATGAAAGTGAGTTATTATACAATGCAGCCAATCCTAGTACTTGCTTCCTTCTGCACTCAAGATCTCCTTCCATTTTACCACCATTCCATAGTATATCCATGAAACTCTCCCTAGGATCCTGGCGCCATGCTCTTGAACCTACAAAACTGTGAGCTAAATAAATCTCTTTCTCTTATTACACCTAGCCTCAGTTATTGTGTGATAGTCACACAAAGTAAAGGAATAGAAGTGGCAGGCATGGGGAGGGGGGAGGCAACAGGGGTTTGTTTTTGTTTGTGTTTTTGTTTTTTGGAGG
>NW_022196903.1:95339035-95345527 GCF_008632895.1 Mastomys coucha
AAAAAAAAAAAAAAAAAAAAAAGAAGTTCCTGTTGAATTTCTGTCAATGATAACACACTTTCTGCTAATATAATCACGTTTTATCACTACAGTCATAAAAGCCAACTCACTTCTCAGTTGATTTTTCAGTGATTACTTTTATCAGTGATTGTTCCATGTTCTTCCTCATAAATTTTACTACAAGCTATATTATCATTAGCTTCTCAAAAGCTGGAATTAGTTCAAGTTGATGCCAACCATTGTTTATTTAAAAAATTTCCAATGTTTTGTGCTTATCTTTATTATTTCTCCTTTCTTCTAGCTTGAGTTTACTCTATTATTCTTTTACTAGCTTCTGGGGCAAATCAAAGTTCATTGGCTTTCACATTCATGTTTTCTTCTGTTGGATACTTTTAAAGGTTACACATTCCTCTCTGAGAAGAGCATTCATTATATAAATTCTGCTTTCTGGCCAGTTATTTCCAGTTTTTCTTTTACTAATGACTGATAGCAGGATGGCTTACAGTTTCCCTGCAGATATGTTTGTGGGAGATGATGTCTTCTATTGAGTTCTAATTCTATGTACTTTTGTTAGAGAATATAGTTGGATGATCTAAACTCTTTGATATTTGTTGAGCTTCCTTTTTGACCTCTTGGGTGATAACATTTTCTTCTAAAATGTTTTATACTCTTTTGAAGAGGTCAAATGCTGAAGCATTGTGCATGGATTCTAAGTATTCCATGTAACTTGTTAAGTGTGTCACACTGTTTATATTCATTTCAATTTTTGGAGTTTGATAGAGTAATTTCTGAGGCAATCATGCAAAATATCCCATGACCGTAGATTGATTATTTCTCCTCTTTTTTTTCTTTTTACATTCATTCCAGGATTCTGTTTGGTGCATGCAAATTCAGAATAGATATACATTCCCTCATTATTATTTTTTTTTGTATTTTATATGTCTGTGTGTATGTACACATGCATGTGGGTGCCTGTGGAGGCCAGAACTGGATTATCAGAAGCCCTGGAACTAAAGTTATAGGTTGTTATAAGCCACCTACCACATGGGTGCTAGGTTTCAAAACCAGATACTCTGAAAGAACTTATTTTATCCAACCCCAGTACTTTTTCTTTTATCATTAATTATCAGACTTCTTGTGTGTCATTGCACCTTACCTGGATTCCTTGTTGGCTATGTATTTTATTTTTAATATCCAAATCTAAAACTTGTTCCTTTTAGTTAGCAAATATTATTCATGAGTATTTTATAGTCATAAATATATTGTGGATTTGTTTCTATCTTTTTTGAATTTCTCCTATGAATTTTTTTAATTTTTAAACTGAATTTTCTTTCCTCCCTTCTTCAGACTTGAGAGTATATAAGTAGGATTCATGTTCAGTCACTTATGTTGCTAACAAAGAGTTCCTTAACTTGAATATATTCTTGTCCAAGTATTAATGGTGGAAAGGAATAGCATGTTGGTGGTGGAACCTGTATTTTCCTGCCCAATTCTTTCAGCCTGCTACAAAGGAGCAATTACAAGAACCTGTTAATTCAGTCTTCTCTTTTGCTCACTTGTCTAATACTGACTAAGAGCTTGCTAAGTCCCAAGTAGCAGATAACTATGATGATGTAGTTTCTGCCATCATAAGGCTTATGATCTAAGAAAGGAGATACAGGGTTTGCATGTATGTTTACATAATTACACCTTTTGTTATATGGAACATGAAACACAAAGAATTCTTTGGATAGAGTGAGAGAATAAATAAAGGAGTGAAGTTGATTCTAACCAGTCAATCACCTCTCTTAGTGAGAAAGGTAAATTTCAGATAAAACACAGGCAGAGTAAGTGATGGGCATAGTCTGATAAGAGTCCCTGATACATAGTACTTCTTCATTCCTTAGCAATGTAACCCTGTATATTAGCTAGATGTAGAGGAATATTAACCCAGCAACATGACTGCTCTGGCAGAGATCACAACCAGAGAACTTCTAGGTCCATATGATCTGGCTGAATTACAGACATGTCCTTAGTACACATCTTTAATCCCTAATGATGAAGGTAACTTTTATAGAAGGAAGCAGCCATGTTTGAAAGTGACATTTAAATGAGGGGCAATGTGATGAATCAAAGGGAGATTTGAGAAACTGAGTCAGAAGTAAGATATGCCCCAATTCACATGAGAACAGCACAGGAAAGAGAGACTACTTAAGAGCAGCGAGAAAGAGAAAAAGGTGTATGGTGTGTGGTGTATGCATGGCAATTATTAACTGGGACAGTTTCACAGAGACAGGCTGCAGAAAAGCAAGTGAGACACATTTGAAGACAGAATGAGCCAGAGAATTAGAAGGAGCCCTAAAATTAGAATTTATTGCCAAAGTTAAAATGAGGCTAGGTGAAACAATTTAGTCATAGGTCAAGAGAAGCTGGATTGAGTCAGTCAGCTTGGAAGATTAGATTGTATGGAGGCTAGAAGCTTCCAGGCCTAGGTCTAGGGACAGTTGGAACAGAGAAAGAAATATTTTGGGCTCAGCCCAAGGTATGTATTCACACAGTTTGGTTACTGCTCTCATTTCATCCCTTTATCTGAGGAAATAAAAGTGACATTTACAGCTGGATGTAAAGATCATTCAGAATAAACACTGGTATCTGTCAACCTTGCTTGCAGCTTGGTGATTATCTAATTCTTTAGGAAAAGTAAATAAAAGTGGTGAGCATCCTCTGTGAGGAAGGCTGCAATATCTTCCTTTTTTCTTTTTGTTTTCTTAGAATGAAGTCATGAGAGTTCCTATCAGCAACTCTCTTGGGTCATGGACTAAACCTGAGAGCAGCAGCAGTGAATGATAAATAACATGTATATATGTATGTGGTGTATATGTATACCCGTACATACATATGCATGTGTATATATTTTTATTTATTTTTGTTGTTTGTAGAACATGATTTTAATATTTTTAACTGTTAATAGTCAACAAACAGAATAGCTATTTTAAGATATACTTCATTGTTATGTCTCCCTCTTCATTTCTGATTTTATCAATTTAGATACTGTCTCTGTGCCCTCTGGTTAGTCTGGCTAAGGGTTTATCCATCTTGTTGATTTTTCTCAAAGAACCAGCTCCTGGTTTTGTTGGTTCTTTGTATAGATCTTTTGTTTCTATTTGGTTGATTTCCGGCCTGAGTTTGATTATTTCCTGATATCTACTACTCTTGGGTATATTTGCTTCTTTTTGTTCTAGAGCTTTCAGGTGTACTGTCAGGCTGCTAGTGTAAGCTCTCTTCAGTTTCTTTTTGGAGTCACTTAGAGTTATGAGTTTTCCTCTTACCACTGCTTTCATTGTGTCCCATAAGTTTGGATATGATGTGCCAACATTTTCATTAAATTCTAAAAAGCCTTTAATTTCTTTCTTTATTTCTTCCTTGACCAAGTTATCAAGGAGTAGAGTGTTGTTCAGCTTCCATGTGTATGTGTGCTTTATGTTGTTTTTGTTGGTATTTAAGACCAACCTTAGTCTGTAGTGATCTGAGAGGGTGCTTGGGATTATTTCAGTCTTCTTGTATCTGTTGAGGCCTGTTTTTTGGCTAATTATCTGGTCAATTTTGGATAATGAGGTACTGAGATGAAGGTATATCTCTTGCTTTAGGATTAAATTGTTCTATAAATATCTGTTAGATCCATTTGGTTCATAACTTGCATTAGTTATACTGTGTCTCTGTTTAGTTTCTGTTTCCATGATCTGTCTTTTACTGAGAGTAGGGTGTTGAAGTCTCCCACTATTATTGTGTGGGATGCAATGTGTGCTTTGAGCTTTAGTAAAGTTTCTTTTATGAATGTGGGTGCCCTTGCATTTGGAGCATAGATGTTCAGAATTGAGAGTTCATTTTGGTAGATTTTTCCTTTGACCCATTGAAGAGTCCTTCCTTATCTTTTTTGGATAACTTTTGGTCTAGAGTTGATTTTATTTGATATTAGAATGGCTACTCTAAATTGTTTCTTGGGACCATTTGCTTGGAAAATCGTTTTCTAACCTTTTACTCTGAGGTAGTATCTGCCTTTGTCACTGAGGTGCATTTCTTGTATGCAGCAAAATGCTGGGTTCTGTTTACATATCCAGTCTGTTAGTCTATGTCTTTTTTGGGGAATTGAGTCCATTGATATTAAGTGATATTAAGGAAAAGTGATTGTTACTTCCTGTTACTTTTGTTGTTAGAGGTGGAATTGTTTTCTTCTTTTGGGTTTGTTGAAAGAGTACTTTCTTGCTTTTTCTAGGGTGTTGTTTCCCTCCTTGTGTTGGTGTTTTCCATTATCCTTTGTAGGGCTGGATTTAGAGAAAGATATTGTGTAAATTTGGTTTTGTCATGGATTATCCTGTTTTCTCCATCTAGGGTAATTGAGAGGTTTGCTGGGTATAGTAGCCTGGGCTGGCATTTGTGTTCTCTTAGTGTCTGTACGAGATCTGCCCAGGATCTTCTAGCTTTCCTAGTCTCTGGTGAGAAGTCTGGTGTAATTCTTATAGGTCAGACTTTATATATGGTACTTGACCTTTCCCCTTACTGCTTTCATTATTTTGTTTTTTGCATTTGGTGTTTTGGTTATTATGTGATGGCAGGGATTTCTTTTCTGGTCCTGTATATTTGGAATTCTGTAGGCTTCTTGTATGTTCATGGGCATCTCTTTCTTTAGGTTAGGGAAGTTTTTTTCTATAATTTTGTTGAAGATGTTTACTGGCCCTTTGAGTTGGGAATCTTTGCTCTCTTCAATACCTTTTGTCCTTAGGTTTGGTCTTCTCATTGTGTCCTGGGTTTCCTGGATGTTTTGGGTAAGAAGCTTTGTTCTTTTTGCATTTTGTTTGACTGTTGTGTCAATGTTTTCTATGGTATCTTCTGCCTCTGAGATTCTCTCTTCTATCTCTTGTATTCTGTTGGTGATACTCGCATCTATGACTCCTGATCTTTTCCCTAGATTTTCTAACTTCAAAGTTGTCTCCCTTTGTAATTTCTTTATTGTTTCTATTTTCATTTTTAGATCATAGATGGTTTTGTGCATATCCTTTACCTGTTTGATTGTGTTTTCTTGTAATTTTTTAAGGGATTTTTGTGTTTCCTCTTTAAGGGCTTCTAGCTGTTTACCTGTGTTCTCCTGTATTTCTTTAAGGGAGGTATTTATGTCTTTCTTAAAGTCCTTTATCATCATTATGAGAAGTGATTTTAGATCTGAATCTCTTCTCTGGTGTGATGGTGTATCCAGGACTTGCTATGGTGGGAAAATTGGGTTCTTCTGATGATGCCAAGTAACTTGGTTTCTGTTGCTTATGTTCTTATGCTTGCCTCCAGCCATCTGATAATCTCTAGTGCTACCTGCCCTCAATATATCTGACTGGAGCCTGTCCTTCTTGTGATCCTAGTTGTCCCAGAACTCCTCAGAGTTCAGTTATCTCTGTGATCCTGTGATTCTGGGATCCTATGATCCTGAAATGCTGGATGTGTCAGAGCTCCTGAAGTCAAACTGCCTCTTGGACTCTGGGACTTTGGGATCCTGGAATCCTGTGGACCTGGGCATGTTAGAGTACCTGGGAGTGGAGCTTATTCTTGGTATTGTGGGACTGGCTGTGGAGTTAGTGTCCAAAGTCTGTTCAGGGCTCCTCTGATCCTGTGAACCTGGGCATGTTAGAGTGCCTGGGAGTAAAGCTTCCTCTGGGTGTTGTGGGACTGGCTTTGAACTTTGTGCCTAAGGTCTGCTCAGAGCAAGGGCTCAGACTGAATGGAACCTGTGCCACAGGTTGTGCAGAGTTCGTGGGTACCTGGGTCCTGCTGGTCCCAGTTACTTCCAGTATTGGGGCAGAAGTTGTGTCCTCCTCACATCTGATCCTATGATCCTGGGCATGTTCATGTGCTTGCTAGTGGAGCTTCTTCTGTGTGTTGTGGGACCAGTTGCCGAGTTTGTGCCCAAAGTCTACTCAGGGCATCAGCGAATTCCTGGGTCTCACTGGTCTCAGTTACTTCCGATGTTGGGGCAGGTGTTGTGTCCTCATCACCTCTAGTCCTATGATCCAGAGAGTGTTTTTTTCCTTTGGGTGTTGTGGGTGTATGTGTGTATAAACATACACAAACACATTCACACACATATACATCATATATATATATATCATGTATACACACACATACATATACTACATATATGTATATATGCATGTATGCATGTGTGTATGCACATACACCCATATATATTTTTTCTTCCATTTTAAATCAGTACGACTTTAGTTTTCAGTAATGTTACAGATAGAATCGTAAAACATTTTAGGATTAGAATTAGCACTAGAAAATAGAATTTCATTGGGCAGTGACAAATACATATATAACATATACTTCACATACATGTGTGCACACATACAAGTGTATATGTGTGTGAATGTACATGATGTGTGTATGCAGTACCCTGAACGTTTCTTTTTTTTTTCTTTTAGATATTTTCTTTATTTACATGTAAATTTCTCCATTCCCAGTTTCCCC
>NW_022196903.1:95347650-95417721 GCF_008632895.1 Mastomys coucha
CAAAATGGCAACCAACAAATTGGGAAAAGATCTTTACCAACCCTATATCTGATAGAGGGCTAATATCCTATGTATACAAAGAACTCAAGAAGTTAGACTCCAGAGAAACAAATGTTGTGACTCTTTAGTCACAATGACCTCTCAGACCCTGACTGTTTTGAAGGTATCGAGTCGTCTTGACTAATATGCACAAATAGCCTGTTTTCTGCATGTTTCAGTTCTAGTTTGCTTCATTATGGAATGACTTTCACAAGGAGAATAGTTTTTCTTCTTTTTGCCTATATTCCTGTAATTTTTTTAATTATTCCTAGAATAACATCTTTAATTCATAAAACCAAAGAGGAAAGAGGTTAGTATCATCTGGTCTTTATACCTTCCAGCCAGTCTCCTCTTTCTTTTCTCTCTGCATTATTTATAAGTGAATTTCTTCCTGCTTTTGCCCTCAACTTGCTTTCTCTTTCTTTTGGGCCTTTGTATAAGCTAGTCACTATTTGTAGAAAGCTTTTCTGCTGGATAATTTTGCCAAGTCCCACTTATTTATGACTATGACTAAATGAATGATAATTCTTCAATGATTTCTTTGTGTATATCCCAATACTGTTCTTATGTCCCCAAATATGAACATACCTTCTTACCATTAAAATTATAAATGTGGATTTAATGAACATTTTTGATTTATTTTTCCTCATTTAATTATCCATGGCTACTTATTTATCATTTTTATTCTTTAATGGATTATAAATGTTATTCAGGGAATATGCCTGTACAATTCATGTTGTACACAACTGGTACCTACCCTACAATCACGTTTATAGCAGAAGCTCACTTAATAGTCCTTGAATTTGTGGAGATGGAGCGAACCCCTGTGAGAATAAGCATTCATGACATTAGCTCACCCAGGTAAGGCTTAGGGGTGTGACAACTCCTTCTTATTCATGTATAGATGTTGACAAATGGTTGACCTTTAGCTAAAAACAGTATGTGTAAAAAGTACCAACTCCAGTTTCCATGTACTAGATGAACTTATATTCATTCTCCCTTCTGAGACTGTCTCCTACAGGGACCCCCTACTGAGATTAACTTTACCCACATCCTCTTTTGTGCTGTATGTAATAAATATGCTGAGTGTCTGAGCTGCTGGAACATCTCCATCCAAGTGCACAATTCACTTGATCCCAGCTTTACATACTTATGTTTGTCCTCCTTAATCTTCTGTTACCCCCAGTCAGGTTTCTAGGACTGAGCTGAATGAGCTAGCACATGAATTCATGGGTTGATTTCAATGGTTGGGGTACATTTATTTTTTTCATTGTAAGAAGAAGCATTGTCAGCTTTTAATTGCTTCATATATTTGCAACGCTTTTCATATTCCAATGTATTTAGTTGTTGCATGATATGTCTATAGGTTCCTCATCTGTGGAGTCAACCCATTGTGGGTCGAAACACTTGGGGTGGGTATGTTATTTCTATGCCAAAGGTGAATAGTATTTGTATGTCATGACTTTCCATAAAATAGAGAGTGTCAACCATTTGCATGGCATTAACATGTATTAGGTATCACAAGTGATCTAGAAATAATTGAAAGCAGACAAAAAGTTTTGCATACATTCTGTGAAAATACCACACAATTTTGGGTCAGGGATTTGGACATTCTTGGAGGTTGAGACCCAACTCAGATGGAAAGGAATCCTGAAGCCAATAGCCAGATCAAACAGGAGAACCATTATTCAGCTTCCCAAATTTCCATAATACTTCAGTTTTTCAGATTCAAATATTTAAAACTTGGGTTTGATTTTAAAAATATCCATCTGCAGGCAAATTACATGCAGTTTGACTTAACTGGTTTTGATAGATGTTGTATGCAGAATTATCTTTTTCTCATTATTATTTTCTTCCTTCTTTTTTACTATGAGTATCTTTAGATGTCATTTTTTTATTTTACTCTATAATCAAAACATTGTCAATTTCCAAATACTGTTCTCTACTTTAAAAGAACAAGGAGGGGTAGTCTCTAAGATATCCAACTGTTCTGTGGTTATTTTTCAGCTCCCTAGATTAAAGTTAACTGCTTCTATCTTCAGATTGTAAAATTCTCTAGTTGGGAGGTTTTTCTGCTCCAGGTCCTTTTATGACATTTTGTAAGCATTAATGACATGCCAAAGCATTTTTAGAGTACTGTAACCTAGAATTATATATTAGAGACAAATTAAGGCCAACAAGCCTGTAATTAGGCCGTAAGAGAACTGTTGGTTATCTCAAAAGCATTTTGAATTTCCTTAAAAATTGGCTTGGCATCTTTATATGGGTTTCAAAATACTTTTTTTAAAAAAATCTCTTTTCATTTAAAAAGATTTCTCTAGATCATGCCCCCTTAGTTTCCATTTTCTAGCTCAAGCCAGAAAAGGTAAAACCCAAACCAGTCTTCCTTCTGAAGACTGGCATTTAAGATGAGAAGAGATGTCCCTTTTGTCACCAAATCTTCTAAAATTATTTATTTCACTAAAATGTGAAAACATATGCATTTTTCCATTATTAATAAAGAAAGAGCTCGAACGTGTTTTGTTGTTAAAATGCAAATGTATTATTTATGCTATGTTGCTGTGCCCAGAGAGCCAGCAAGAAACAACTTTGGAGAGGAAGCATTTATTTTGGCCCACAGTGTGAAGCACAGCCTGTCACTGTGGGGAAAGCAAGACTGAAGGAGTGCGAGGTGGCTGATCACCTTGTGTCCACAGCCAGAAAGCAGAGAAAGTTGAATGCTGGTACTCTGTTGGTTCTTCCTGTTTTCATTCTAGATGGGACCCTAAGTTATGGGCTGGTGCCATCCACCACCCGGGGTGGGTCTTCCCTCGTCAGTTAAACTCCTCTAGAAATACTCTTACAGATATATCCTGTGGTGTGTCTTCTGGGAGACTCCAATCCAGTAAAGTTAAAATTGAAGATAAAATGGCACACGTATGTGATGCTGCATTTCTGCAGAAGAAAGGTGATCTTCAGGAACACAGTGGGAAAGCAGTCTTCCAGTTAGAAAAGCATGACCCTGAGTTACAAACCTATGTCTGAAAGCTTCATCAGTTGTGCACTAGCTGAGATATAAAACACTCAGACTAGGTTTCTGCCTCCTAAAGCACACATTCCAGTGATGCCACATCCACTCCCTACAGTTAAAAGTACTTGAGAAGCTGGGCAGTGGTGACAAACACCTTTAATCCCAGCACTTGGGAGGAAGAGGCAGGCAGATTTCTGAGTTTGCAACCAGTCTGGTCTACAGAGTGAGTTTCAGGACAGCCAGGGCTACTCAGAGAAACCCTGTCTCAAAAACAAAAACAAAAACAAAGCAACAACAACAAAAAGTACTTGAGATGACCAACTTACAAATAGCACAGGTTGATTTTGCCTCAGAGTTTTGGATGTTTCTGCCCATGGTCACTTGACCCTGTTCCTTTTAAGCCCAAGACAAGAAAATACATAATAATAAGTACATATTAATGAATTCCAAGTGCCTTATAGCCAGGAACAAACAAGGATACAGGAAAAGACCAATTTATACTCTCTTTGGAGGGTGTACCACCAATGACCTAAGTCTCTTCCTCTCAAAATTTCCACCGTCTTCCATGGTGCCAAGCTGAGGACCTATGTTAACACATATGTATTTTGGGCACACTATCGATCTAACTACCCTAAATAGAGAACAGGGATCTAACCATTGCCAATATGGCTTGAAAGGGCTGGATGTCAGAAAAAGCACCAAAAGAAACAAAGTACAGGTGACTCTGGCATAGAACTATGGTCCATTTTATTGTTGTTAAACAACACTTGCTGTTTTTCCAGAAGACCCAAGTTCAGCTCCCAGTGCCTACATTGGACAGCTCACCAGCACCTATAACTTCAGTTTTAAGAATTCTAACACCCTTTTATGATTTCAATTCATGTAGGTGGCATACTTATAGAGATACACACATACACATAGATGAATACACGTATATAAAAAGCTGTTTGTACTTTTGTTGTAGAAAAACTCACATACACATCAAAGTGAGAACAGGAACACTAGATGGATGTATTTATAATCACTTAACAATGTCAAATTGTGGTTAATCCCATATCCTCTGCATCACTCCCAACTGATCAAACTGACCACTCATTTATAAATGTTCCATTAACTACTTCCAAAAGAGAAACACACAGGGGTTCTGCCAATTATACAAATTCACATCACCAGTATCTCATCTGAAGACAAGGTTGTATTTCATGATAGTATTTCAGAAGGTAGATTTGAGAGGAAGCTTGTTATAAAATGCTTCTTCTGATAAGAAGAAGCTCTTGTCATTCTGATAAGACCTGATTGAAAAGCAAAGGACCAAATAAAAAGGAAGCAGACACTGGAGTAGTATACATCGTGTGGGACTGTGTGGGGGAGGGTATTGTACATGTGCACATATGGATGTGTGCATGTGTGTACACAAGTGCGAGTGCTTGTGTGTACATGCATACTCGTGCATGTGCACATTAAATTAAATCAATTTAATTTAAGTTTAGCAGAAGTCAGTTCTGTTTGGTGTATGTCTGTGATCTTAGCACACAGGAGGCAGAGGTAAGAAGATCATGAGTCCCAAGCCTGCCAAAGCTCCAAAACACGTCTCTGTCTCAAAGCCAACAAAAATTTCATTTGCTGTTGGGAGAAAGAGATTCTTCACAATAAATTCTGGTTGTTTTCTATAAAATAGTAAGCTGGCAGAAGAGATTTCTAAGAAACATAAAATCCTGTGCTTTGGGCCAAAGAAATGCTGGCCCTTTTCTTTCTTTGTTGATAGGGTGAATCCATGAAGAGGAGTGAACCTGTTCATGTTTTACATTATAAATACAGCGACCAAAAAACCCCGGCTTAACCTATACTAGGACTTGGCGAACTTTGGACTCCCATGAATTTCTTCATGGAGTTGCTGAATTCACTCAGTGTTTGTTGAGGCTCAGCCTGGCTACCCTATCTTATGGCTTGCCAGACTCCAGAGTCCATTGCCTAGAAATTTTATTTCTCTTTTGAAAGAACCTCTCAACTAAAGTGCTTTTTGAACCAAGAGACCAACACCACTTTCAAAACCATTGAATGAGCTCACAGCACTCTGCTGAGTACCGCTGTTCTGGCTTGTTCCTTTCCTGGGAACAGCTCCTGCAGACAGACAGAGAAATAGCATGAATGCCTCTTTGCTTCAGCGTGCAGTCCAATGGCCATCTGCAGGCAGGCCCGTGCCAACCCCTCCCCTGCCCATTTGAAATTCAAATCCTTCAAATAAGTCTCTGTCACCTTTGTCCAGACGCCTCAAAAGCCCCAGTTCATGTCTGTCTGCTTGAAATTATAAAGACCCAGATGACTGCGTAGGAAGATAAACTGTGGTGAAATAAAATCCAGGGTGGTAGTTAAATAAATTCAGAGAAACCAAGACATTTGCTGCAAAGCTGAGATTCTGTCCTCACCTCACCTCCCAGGAAGATTTGAAGACACTGGAAGAGAAGCAACTTGCTGGGAGCCAACACCCTCGGTCAATTTCGAGGATACATTTTGCAATTTGTACTTAAAACTAATGTAACTTCATTAATTTGCAGGTTTCCATCTACATAGTTTTCTAGGAGTTTGCAAAAGGTCACTTAAAGCTAAAGATGTTTGGTAGCTGGGGGGTGGGTGGGTGCTTGTGTGCACGCATGCGCACTAGAAGTGGATGTTGGATTCACTTCTACTTATTTTATTATTTTCTTTGTATTCGAGGTAAAGTCTCTCACTGAACCCAGAGCTCATCAATTTGGCCAACTGACTGGCCAGCAGGCCCCAGAGACTATCTTATCTCTGCCTTTCCCATGCTGGGAGCACAGACACATGCCTCTGCCTGGCAGCTTTACAGCGTTCTGGAGGATTCCACTCAGGTCTTCACATGCAAATACTAAGTACTTCGCTGACTGAACCGTCACTCTTGTTCAAGCTTAGGGTGTTTTAATTAACACGAGAACCGTGGGTTCATTTTCTAGTCCAGAAACTTATTTATTCTATGGTCTTGGCAAACTACCCAAGAATCTTTGGGCTGCATTTTCCACCTCTGTGAAATGGGAGCGTGTGGCTGTGGACCACAGAGTGGTTATGAGGAAAAGGCTGAGTGTTTTAAAGATATTGTATAATCGAAGCTTTAAAAGTCAGAAATACTCTGAGAAGCAATGTAGCTATACTTGATAACTGAGGAGGGGCCTGCTCTATGTTAGTGGCCTAAACAGATTTAGGATGATGCTTTCCTTGGTGCCAAAAAACTCGTAGGGGACAAGCTGGGAATAAATAATGTCAGACAAGAAGAAACAGAAACAAAGCAATCAAGCAACATCAGATCAAACCATGTGCCCTTGAACAAGGTTAAACTCCATAAGATGATTCTTTGACTTCATTAGTAAAATGGGGACAGCAATCAGACCTACCTCAGAGAAATCTCATAAAAACTTGGAGATCTGATGGGTATAGCATTTGGTCCAGCATCTGGCATACAGGGAGTTCCATAAATTTTATTTCTTTTTCAAAAGACAATTTAAATGTCACTTCCTCAATAAAGATAGCAAAATCCTGATATAATTTCCTCTCTATCAGCTTTCAGAAGAGTGGGTTTCCCCCTATCTGTTGTCGGAAGCAATCATGTTTCTGAATGGGAGTAACTGTAAGATTACCCTGATATCCTTTAGATAGGCATTAGTGAAGCAGTAGCCAGGAAACCTATACAGATATCATCTTACTGAGCATCAGAGGAAGGCATGGGAGATGCGACTGAGAAAGATGCTGTGTGATGTATTCACAACTCCCCAAAGGCAAGAGGTACTAAGACATAGAACATAAGGTATGCTTGATGTGTCCATCTGCAACCTGTTCCTCTGTCTGCATAGCAAAGTAGAGGAAAAGAATCTAATCATGGTGGGCTTTCCCACTGTGCAAGTGCCTCGATGTCACTGCCATGAACTACACCTGGTACAACCCATGTGTACCAGGGATGGAAGATTTGGTTTCAGAAGGAAGAAACATGAGTGGGGGCTGAGAAAGAGGGAGGTTGAACACAGTGAGCCATCTAAAGATGGAAATAGTAGTCTCACTGGGAATAGTAGTTCACTCAATAAAGAGATCTGTATTAAGATTTGAGTCTAGAAGGAAGCCAGTGGGAAAAACTTAGGATGGTGTAAAAATAGCAGTGTTTGGTTTCCAGTACTCTCGAAAACTACCCAAGATGATCA
The DNA here is from genome assembly GCF_008632895.1 of Mastomys coucha. Taxonomy (NCBI): domain Eukaryota; kingdom Metazoa; phylum Chordata; class Mammalia; order Rodentia; family Muridae; genus Mastomys; species Mastomys coucha. The sequence goes on from NW_022196903.1 coordinate 95,354,905, forward strand.
ACTTATAAAGTGTTTTGGCTGGCTCATCATTTTGGAGGTTTCAGGCAAGGGATGGTTAGACTTCCTGCTTAGGCTGAAGCAGGTAGCTGTGCATCAGAATAGGAATGTGTGGAAGAGCAAAAGGTTTTGTCCTGTGGCAGTGAGATGAAAGAGAAAAGAGACCAGGGCCCTACAGTCCTCTTTACACTTCCCAATGACCTACAACCCCCCTGAGGGTCCCATCCCTTTGCAGTAGTGCTTCCAGCCAGAGCACTGGGAGGTACTTCAGGCTCAACCTACTGCAATGATAAGATAATGAAACAACTCTTATGTATGAGACATTCTCCAAGGTCTGTTGTATATATATTTTTGTGGTTCACTATAACCTCAAAAAGTTAAGCATAACTGATTCTGCTTTGTAGATGAGAAAACTGAGTTTAAGTGGCCCAAAGTTAGGAGAAAATGTGCAGGCAGGCAGGGTGACTCAGGGGTCCAAGAACTGCTGCCTAAGAACTTTGAATATATTAAAAAAAAAAGGCATGAGGGAAACCCAGTCAATTGGAAAAATCATATGGATCTTACATTCAATTCCATGACATCTGCTTATCCACTTACTCTCAAAACTATATTTTCATGGCAATTAAAACTGAGGAAAGTCAGAACTACATCTTCAACATGAATTTGGGACAAAATGTTTCAAGAATGTACATGATCATTAAAAGGAAGAAGAATTTTCCTGTGTATAACAGAGCACTGACTGTAAATGCTATAGTGCAAAGCTGTCTTCAAGTGATAGCATTGTTCCTAGAGTGACCTGTTGGTTGCTAACACATGGAAAGAATAGCAGAGGCTGTGTGTGTGAGTGTGTGTGTGTGTGCATGTGTGTGTAATGTTATGTGTGTGTCCATCTATGCATGTATGAATTTATGTATGCCCATATGTATGTATGCAATTGTGTATTTGCATGTAATACATATATGTTTGTGTATTTGTATGTGTGTTTGTGTGTATAAACATGTTTGCAATGTGCATTCAGTCTTCACAGTAGGTGCAGATAGCAGTTAAGCAGCCACTCAGGCTGATTTTCCTATCATAACATATTCCTTTGATTGTGTCTTATTTTCATTTGTTCTCAAGTTCTATTCTAATAAGCCAGTTAGTGAAAGCATCATGGTAAAGTTCATTTACTCCTCATAAAGAAGGGAATTGAAATCAGTATGATTTTTTAAATATATAATTGTATTGTATATCCAGAAGAAAGTCAGGCCCAGGGTCCTTTTGCATACCAACAACTTTTGTGTTAAATAAAACTATCATGATCCATGATAGTTTTCAAAAAAACATTCTCTTTTCTATTTAACAGGGTAGAATGCTGATAAAGTTGAATGTTCATTATGTAATATGTGCTTTAAGAGACATGTTTTATATCAGTGTTGAATGTAATGACTGACACATAGAAAAAGACAGAGGCCTCACTTATGATATGCTGACACACAGTAGACACAGCCTTTCTATTTAGAATTGAACATAACCTCTGTATTAGTTTTTTTTTTTCAGAATGCTTGCAAAAGCTCTGGGAACAGCAGTTAGATGAACGAGGCATTTTGTTCCTTAGCTCCCTTTGTAAATACTTTAACTCTTAGAAATAACACTAGCTGGCCAATGAAAACACTTTGATAAAAGCTAAGAATGTAAGATAAAAAACAGCTGGGCAGGTTATATATATATATATGGAAACAACTTTGAACTACATAGACAATGTCGTTTAAATCCAAACAGATGTGGTTTAATCTTGGTTTTGATCCTCTTGTAGACTTTCTCAGAATGCCTGCATATGCAGAGAGATGATGACTTTCAGATGTCTGGACATAATTTGTCTCTGTTAGAATCACCTTGGTGCATAGATCATGTACACCAAACACTATGAGTCTTTGAACATGGACAGCGGGGTACCAGGGAGAATTTATGAGGCTCTTTTGGTTTGGGCCAATAATTCTGAAGTGGGGGGATGGGCAACAATGTCCACACAATGTCATTTTGGAAACAGGAAAAGTCAAATGTGTACTCCATGACTTCGATATATCATGGGGGTAGTTTAAGTTCCTCACACTCATAAGTGCTTTCAAATGATGTTTAGCACATGGCTGCTCTAAAAATAACATAGTAAGGGATTTGTGAACCTTCCAAGGTCCCTGCTGTTTATGAGCCACTTATCAAATGATATCCCCTTGCATTGGGGTTCCCTCATCCCAACGTTAGCAGGAGAAACCAGTGGATCAAAACTCCTTTAAAACATGGCCTGTCATCATTCAGACCATGAAAGACCCTATGAAAGTCTACTCAAAGTCACTTTCAAGTTCAAAGGATAGGCAGGCTTTTGCATTTGTCATTAGGGAAAAACTGAAGAGTCACACAGGGAGACATTCTATAACACTTTCTCTTCTCTTGTCTCCACTGCTTGGATGAATAGAATGGTGAATAGAATGGATTGAGTGCACAAGCTTGTGGCAGTACAATCACATGTGGGAATCCAAAGGAATGAGATAGGGCAGGAGCACAGGGAAATAGCACTTGGATCATCAAATGACCTTGAGGAAGTCCGTGTTCTAACTTAACTTTTTCTTCTGAGTTTCCCTAATTTTCTTCATAGTCATAAGCCTTGATAATATTTAAAAGTCTTCAATCTACAGTTGGAGGAAATAAAGTGCTTATACATTTTGACAAATTTTTGAAAACACAAAGTGGGAAAGGCATGAGAGGGATGGATAAAAGGACAAATGGGGTGAGGTGGGCTGAAGCTGGTGATCAGAGGTAGTTAGTGGGAAATTGGCCCAGTGTCTCCAGTCATAACAGAAAGGAAGGATCTAATTTCTATGTGGTGAAACGTTTTTTAGAACTCTGTTGCCTCTCTAGCAACAGATGTTTGTTCTCTGTTATGTCTTACCCCCATCAAAATCTTCCTCGGGGCAGAAATGTAATGTGAGGTCATCTCTAGTCACAATCTGATCTACCACAATAATCTGGTATTGTATGTATAGGCTTATTACTTAAGAAATACAGTTCTGGTTATAGCAGTGGAGCCTCTAAGTCTTCCTCCTCATCCACTTGTACTGTCTGTCTAGATATGGTTCTAGATATAGTTCCTGATCTCTATGCAAAGACATGGTTCCTGCCCAACACCAGTCGTGACTCTGTGCCAGACTCCTCATCAATGATGTTTCCTAGTTAGAAGTATTGTAGCTGTCAAATGAGGGAAGATGTAGGAACTGGGGTGCTTGCAGTAGCCGAGTCAATTTCTGAGACTGCATAGAACTCCAACCAGTTCCCACGGAAACAGTGAAGTGACAAGAGTTGGAAGTTGAGAAGGACAAAGAAGCATAGTGCCTTCTTCAAAGGATGCTTGACTGCTGTTAAGAGGCAGACTAACCATGAGACCCCTATTCCTTTTCACAATGGGAGAGGGAGAAGTTAGAAGTGGAGGTATGTAAAGCCTGAGAAGGCAACCAAGTCAAGGGACAAGTCTCCAGGTTAGGGAGCCACAGAATCAGGGTCCAGGGGTGAAGCTCCTAGGCCCTGGCAATGTACACATGATTGACACTTTTGTTTTATACCTTGGGAAAGTGGAAAGGTTTAGTGTCTTCTGAAGATTTTTTCCAGCTGGAAAATGGTTTGAGTATAAAATGTTTTTCTCTTGATTCTATAAACACAGAGAATTTGACACTATGCTTGGCAGAAAAATAAAAAGGATATGAGGAGTGGAAGGGAAAAGACACAGAGGTACCTAGACACAATAAACACATGGATTAAGTAATAATGATAATTATGACTCACTTTCCATCATGGAATATATGGAGAGTGACCATAAAATGTATCCTTGCCCACATTAGTCTTAGATGCTACAGTAAGAGAAGTTCACTGATATGAAAGAGAGTTATAATTATAAACAGGACAAAGGTACATAATATACTAATTTAAACTATTATTAATTTTTGGTATCCAGTTTTTCTAATAAAGCTAAATATCCCACCTTGGCCAAAGAATTGACAATTTGTAGTGATACTGCAAGAAAACTTTTCTGGTTTGGGCTGAGAGAAATGTCCTTACTGTTCTTCAAGGTAACTTATTCTTCAAGAATCTTCTAGTGTGTCTTAGTTTTCTGATGTGCTACAGTGTGGGTAATTTAGAGAGAAAGGGGTTGTTCATGTCATGGTTCTGGGAGTTTGGCGAGACTTATGGCATGGTACCATCCTGGTGCTGTGTATCTTGGCAGAAGCCACATTCATACAGAAATAGAGATGGAGAGAGAGAGCAATAGATCATTCATTGATAACTCATCTATCCATTGACCATGGATGGCTGATGCTTCTGTCCAAGTCATTCCAAAAGGCCTCGTCAATTAATCTGGCTGCACTGGAAATCAAACCTCCATCCCTTGGAATATGGGGGCACTTCCATTCCACAGCTTGTTTTCAAAATATGTGTGATTCCCTACCCCATGTGACTTAAAGAACATTATACCTCCTACATGGACATTTTGGTATATTTTGGGTCTCTATTGTAACATGGGGGCATCAATAGGTATGAAGAAATTGGTAAACTCACCATGTTAAGTCAGCTTCAGAGACTCTGTGTGGAAAGTACTTACAGTAACACAAATAAACTGGTTTGTACAGGGGCCTTCTAGGAGTCAGGTATCATGGGAAACATTTCAGCTATACTCTTTTCTTTTTCACAGCAATCTCATAACTCCTTCAACGGTTCATTTATTTTACTGACCACCTACTACATGCCAGAGATTCTCCTGGACTCCAGGGAGACACCAGCAAACAAAACAAAAAGGTTCTGCTCTCACACAGTTTGAGTTTTCATGAGGGAGAGAGATGACAGACAGATACACATGATGTCAGCTGGTGATAAGCCCTAGGGCTAAAAATAAAGCATGATGGGAGAATAGAGAACACCAGAGGGAAAGGTGGGAGCTGTCTAAACACAGTGGTCAGTAAAGTCTCTCTAGTGAGACTGAAGAAACCAGGGCTTGAACCTGAGGCCCACAAGACAGTATGTTCTATGTAAGGGAAACTGAGATTTAAAAAGTCCCCTGTAAAATAAGAGGGGATGGTTCTACTACACCCCAACACACCAACTGTATCACAGTATAAAAGGATATAAGCAACTCTGATGCAAACCTACTGCAGAAGTCTCCTAACTGCTCTTGCTTTGTCCATATGGTGCCTCACCTGGCTCAGTTCCTCTGCCTATACTAAATCAGTGGAGTGATGCCCACATTGGAGGTGTTATATAAAAAGCTATAATTCATTTTCTGTTTTTGTGCTCCCTTTATCTTGTTCTTGAGATCTAATCTATCAGAAAGCATACAGTGGAGCATGGTTTTCATATAGCATTCCTGGAAAAACCCTTTATGGCTCTAAGAGGCTTGAAGGCATAATGGGTAACAAAGATGTCAGTGGTTAGAGCTCTGGGATGTGACTGTTGGCTTTCTTTAAGGCAGCAGTGATGGTATTTGTATGGTAGGGTTTATAAGGAGAGTTTCTTAATGGATTAAGGCTGTGATTTCTTTAGAATAGTTAGTGAAGATATTCTAAGACTGAGGATTTAGGTCAGTAAGATAGCACTTCATCAGTACATGCTAAGCTCAAGGCTCCAGTCCCTGCATTGAAAAATAAGCTACTCTCTCTAAAAAGAGCAAAAGCACAAGTCTAAGTGACACACAAGAATATGACTTTGGGGCTAAAATGATGGCTTGGCAGTTAAGAGCATTTGCTCCCCTTGTGGGGGGACCAGAGCTCAGCTTTAGGCATCCATGTTGGTTCCTCAAAACTGCTTGTAACTCTACTTCCATGGCAATCTGGTGCCTTCTTCTGGTTCACACACACACATACATATTCACACATCCACTCACACATGCATACACACACACACACACACCCCTATTCACACTTGCATAAATAAAAGGAAGATAAATCTTGAAAACTTTATGACCACAAATTCAAAAAATTAAAAACCTTTCAAGTTTGGAAAAATAAATGATGTGTAGAAATATTCTATTAAACAAGGATACTCATGGATCCAAGAACTGTTTGGCAGCTATTATCAAAGATTTGGAGAGAATTTCCTTCTGTTGCGCTCAGCTGTCATCCCAGGTGGAGATCTAGGATCTTCCTACTTCTTCAATGCCCTCCAGCAATTCCTGCTAGCCCATCTTATGCCTTTGTGACCCACTGCCTACAGAACCATTTTGTACTAGGGACCCTACAGCCATTGTACTTGGCTGAGAGTCAGGAAGGCTGCCTGTGTCCTCTTTTCCCATCCTGGTCTCTCTAGGGACTTTTAGAACTACTTATTTGGGGGTTGTCGTGTGGGGAGGCTGTTAATTGACTCTGTATCTCTCACTTTTCCTGATACACAAAATATATGTGGAATATTCTATTCTCACATGAAGTTTAGCTCTTGCTTCTTATTTGAGGACAGGTTCCCACTTTAAAATAAAATAAAAATTGGGAGAAGAGGAGTCTCTTCCACTTTAAAAATTTCTGAAAATATCTGTTTTCATACTAAGTTAAAAGCCTTATTCACTGAGTGAGTAATGAGAAGAAAAAATAAGAAGATGTAAAAGCCAGAGGATTGATTCACAGCTAATGAGAAGACCATTTCTTCAAGAGTCACTGTTTGATTTAACTATTGATTTCAAGATTCACTATTTGGTGTCAAGAAGAAATAATCAGAGTTTATAGACAGATGACTACGGTGGTTGGGGTAGGTATATACATGCCATATGCACAAATACACACCTATGAAGAAGAACCTTTCTGCTGTCTAGTCCATTCCAGGAGGCAATATTGACTGCTGTCCTAGTACTTTGGCCTTTACTTTCAGAGACAGCACTCATTACCATCTCTACATGAATAATCATAGGTATTCTATATAAATGAATTTCTCACCAGGTAAGTTAAATCATCTGATTAAGCTATCCTCTGTGGAAAAGAGAAATAACAGATGCCCACTGAGCTATCTCCTCAAAAGCAAAGTCCTTCCTCTGCACCCATTAGCTGGTATCTGGATGTGTCATTTGAGCTCTCTCTCACAAAAAGGAGCTCAAAATGATACTTTATTTGTTGAAAAGAAAATAGGTGTATGTGTTTAAAAAGCCATTTCACAGGTTTTAATAAAAACATCACCCATGGTATGGTGGTGACTTTTATGTTTTAAATTACCTGGGCCACAGGAATTCTGACTACCGCCTCAAACACTTTGGGTGCTCGTGAGAGTACTTCTCAAAGAGAATTGCATTTCCCATCATGAACCTGGGTAAAGCACAACACCATTCCCGTGTTGGTGGCCATCCTGAACACTTAAACACAAATCTATGTGTGTGGATCTTTCTGAGTCACCATGAAGTCCCATATCCAAACCCTCGTCCTTGACTCTCATAATTTTGTTGAGAAAATAAGCCAGTTTCATATCAAATGTGTATAGAAAACAAATTGATCTAAGCCCCAAAGTGAGATATCCCGAGGTCTTCAATAGACCTTTTGGCCATTTTTTTTTTTTTTTTTTTTTTTTTTTTTTTTTTTTTACATTCCCTCAGCTGGTAGTTTTCTGGAGCCTGTTTCTTCTTTCCCCACTGGAATCTGTTAGGTTTTATTTGTTCCAAGCAAAAGAACTCTTATGAACAAGCAAACTTCATACCTTATTGGAATACTTCCAACAACTGCCTATTTGGGGAAAATAGGAACTAAAGAATCTTGAGCTTTATCAACCAGATAATTCAACATCAACTACTTCTTTATTCTGCCTGTAGTATCCGAGTTGGAGTTGTATCACCACAACTGATGGTTGTAGAGTAACACTAGACAAGACACTGGTTAACCACACCATGGTATATATGGCCAGCAAGCTGAGATGCTGTAATTAAAAAGGAAAGGGTAGCTCTGTGCACTGCTTGGAAGTGGGTGCTATGGCTGAGAGCCACACAGCATGGGGCAGAGATATTCCACAAACAACAGCCATGGCTTCCAATTCACATAGAATAGAGAATGATTCTGGATAAATGCAGACAACAGATGGCCACTACTACATCAGTTTCCATAGGATAAACTGAGACAATAGATATTCACCACTACAGTGCTTTCTGCAGTGGAAATTACACCTGCATGTCTTGGGAGAATGTATTTTCTGAATCTTAGTCTGAAAATAATAGACTTTAGGATTTAGAAAAGTGAGAAAGGACTTGGACATTTATCCTAGAGATGTGTTCCTCAGAGAAATATAAGGGTTTTGAGAAGAAGGCATCTGGAAGATCAGACAAGAAGGATTCAAAGCTAACATTTACCTTCCTAGGCACTAGACAGGAGTGTGGAAGAGAAGTATGGGTCTCACAGTCTCATCTGTTTTGATCACAGCAATGACCCTGTCAAAAATACATGTTCCAGGTCAATTCATAAAGACCTTGTTATGCACCAGGACCTGAGTTCAGATACCTAGCAATCAGGTAAGATAACTGGTCATATATTTGTAGCAGCAGTACTTGGGAGAGTGTGTGTGTGTACACAGGTGAATCTCTGGAGTTCATTGGTCTGCCAAGCTAGCTTAATGGATAAGTTCCAAGTTCGGTGAAATACATGGTTCCAAAAAATAAGATGGAAAGTGACTTAGGAATGCTTTGGCTTCCATATGCAGGTGTCCATATATGTATTGCCTGTATATGATCTTACCTACACACACACACACACACACACACACACACACACACACACACACACACAAACACACACACACATACACAGCATATGTGTTCTTGGACCAATGTGCTGCCATCAGTGACTTCTCATGAATAAACCAAGAGTCATGGCTTCTCACACAGCATCCCCTTTTCAAGCTTATGAGTGGTGTTCCAAGAAGTAAGTTTTAAAGGCAATGCATATTCTTCGATTCAAATGCCTACACATACTTCTCTGTGGAGCTCCTTTGTCCTCCAAGTACATTAGAATTTATTGAAAAACCATCCAATAATGTCTATATTTTTCCCATGGTTTATAGATTCAGTCAATACTACCCTACAGGTCTTTGTAAATATTACTTGCCTTATATAGCTTATTAAATAATTTTATTATCTTTCTACAAAGAAATCAAGTGGAAGGATGTGGGAAATATTTTAGCAACAATTTATGATTTGAGGTTTTACCATAAATTCTTGTCTCTTATTCCGAATTCCCAACATCAATAATTGTCTGGAGTTTGAAAGCTAGTTTTGCCAGCAACAGGGAAGAGTTATTGTTAGAGAGCCAAGGGGAAAAAACAGAGGTAGTTAGGCAAATGTTCCAGAGAGAGAGAGAGAGAGAGAGAGAGAGAGAGAGAGAGAGAGAGAGAGAGAGAGAGAGAGAGAGAGAGAGAGAGAGAGAGAGAGAGAGAGAGAGAGAGAGAGAGAGAGAGAGAGAGAGAGACAGACAGAGAGAGAGAGAGACAGAGAGACAGAGAGACAGAGACAGAGACAGAGAGACAGAGACAGAGAGACAGAGAGACAGAGAGACAGAGAGACAGAGACAGAGAGAGAGACAGAGGGAGAGAGAGAGTTACAAAGCATCTCCCTGGGCAGAGGTTAATCTCAGCATGGCAAACTCTTTAGGGATGAGTGAGGGAGAGACAGAGGCCAAGTGTGTATAGAGGGGAGAGGGCAGACAGGACAGAAGGAAGAAGAAATGAACCCTTTCTAGAAGGTTGAGGAAACTTAGAAAATTTTCTCTTTTGAGTATTGAAAAGTTAAGATTTGTCCTACTAGTGCCATTTGGGTAAGTCAATCTTAGATCTGTGTTCATTAGAGAAAGAGTGGTTTCTATAAGGGGAGCATATAACTTGTTAATGGTGCTTTATGGGGTAGTGGACTCCTCTGTTGTAGAGAAATTACCTACTTGATTCAAGGTCATTAGAAACTATGCTACTAATGCATTCTTGGTGGATACTATACAGAGAAAATACTGTGAAATTAACACCCAAATTCCTCTAGGCAGTCAAGGGGATTCTCTTACCATGGCAGGGAACAAGGCAAGTGGTACTTATAAGGAGGTCCATTTTGTCAATAGTTTGGAATAGTAAATGTATATGAATAGTAGGTGGCTTGAGTCTGACAGATTCGGAGTAAGAAGTTCTGTAAGTATAACAGAATTGTAATTCAAAAAGACTGAAGACTGAACCCAACTTACCCATCCTCTCATGGATGGATGGAACATCCTGGTGTTAAGTCAAAGCATTAACTGATGCTTGAAGGAGTGATTAAACTTCAGAGAAGAAACATTATGGAAATGTGTCAGTAGTCAGAGCTGTGAACAAGCATAACCTAATCTGTGATGGGTTAATGGCTGTAACTCTTGTGATGAATAACATAATGTTTCATTTGGGAATGAAGAATATTGGGGCAGTAGAGAAGATTGCCACCTCTGCCGTGACCACCTCTGGGGTTGATCTGAGTAAGATTAATTGGGTAATACTACAGATGGTGTCCAATGTGTTAGCAAGAACTCACTTTTAAAAATTAATTGGAAATTCCCGGATGGAAGACACTCACTATGCCTTAAGATTACAAGGTGGAGAGAATCCATTTCTTAGCAGAGCTGAGCAGTTTTTGCTCAAGCCATTTGAGACTAGGTGAGTTTGTGGGTTTGGGACTAGGACAAAACACTTGCTAAACTGTCAAGCATAATTCTGGAGTTCATGCTGTAAACTATAATGCAGCTGCATCCCAGACAATACTGGGTCATGGGGTTAGAATCCAGCTCTTCTCAAAGGTTTCTAAACTGCCTCAGAGAAATTGAGCTCAGAGGTGCTGGGGTCCCCTGCTGTACAAGGGGACAAGCTCCTCAGAAGGCAGAGAGATACAGATTGTAGAGGCTACCTGCCTCCTACAATCAACTGAAGGAACTAGAAATAATGGAATTTTAGGAACTCAATCCTTCATAAGCAACTGAATTCTTTGAACATGGGCTCTACAGGAATTTTGTTTTGCTTAGTCTGGTATATGACACATTTATATCCTGGGAATAGGCTTATACAATAAACAGAAGGGTTTTAATTGAAGTTAAATAGGAAAGGATATTAATTCAACCCATATAAAGAGAAAGGTGATATAGTATATATACCCACAGAGATGATAATATCCATAGAAGGGAGGAATGAATAAAAATTGATTTAATTGTTGTTCGTCCTAAGGGGCTGCAAACCCCTCAACTCCATTGGTCCTTTCTCTAACTCCTTCACTGGGGACCCTGTACTCAGTTCAATGGATGTCTGTGAGCCTCTACATCTGTATTAGTCAGGTACTGTCAGAGTCTCTCAGGAGAGAGCTATATTTAGGCTGGCTTGCCCTTCCTTCACTCTCTGCTCCATAGTTAATTTCTGCAACTCCTTCTGTGGGTATTTGGTCCCCCTTTTTAAGAAGGAATGAAATGTCCACCTTTTAGTCTTCCTTCTTCTTGAGTTCCTTGTGGTTTCTTCAGAGCTCCCAAGGTCTCAACCACCAACCAAGGACTGCACATGGAGGGGTCTGATTGTTCTGGCAGCATGTGTATAGTAGAGGATTGCAAATTCAATCATCAATAGGAGGAGAGGACCTCAGCCCTGTGAAGGTTCTGTGCCTCAGTGTAGGGGAATGCCAGGGCCAATAAGTGGGAGAGGGTGGGGTGGCAGGCATGGGGAGTGGGTAGGCAACAGGGGTTTGTTTTTGTTTGTTCCTTTGTTTTTTTGGAGGGGAAACTGGGAAAGGAGAAATTTACATGTAAATAAAGAAAATATCTAATTAAAAAAAGAAAAAGAATTGATTTAATTGTTTTTAATGATAGAAAGGTGAAATAATGGTGATTGCTTTAAAGAAAATTTAAGAAGTCAATGCTATCCTAAGCAACTGGGTTCTTTAAATGTTGGCTTCATAGGAATTCTAGCCTGGCATTGATAGCCTAAGCATAGGCTCATACATTAAATAGAAGGAAATTTAACTGAAGATAAAAAGTAAAGGATATTAATTTAACTTATATTAAGAGAAATGTGAAAATAAACATATATATCAACAGAAATATTAATCTACAGAAGGAAGAATATATGATAACTGTTTAATTGTTTTTAAGTATGCATGGATGAGTAAATATAGTTAGCCTTTGATTTCACAAACAAAAGCACAAGATAATGAAGGAGTACTCCATCAAAGGATAATAATAATTGTTTAGATTGCTTTAATTGCTTTGAATTGTCTTAATTATCAAAATGTAGATGGTTATAAGTTTGGTGGTTATGGTGTTACAAATCCTCGGTGAGAGAGGTCAAATAGAGCAGGCCTAAAGGAAGAGGAGGCTACTAAATTGAATCAATCTATACTTTTGATGATTTTGGATTTTTAGACCAAAGATATTCTATTTTGGCAGAGAGGCTCTGCATTTGTGTTGACAGGGAAGAAGAGAAGGTTTTGGATTCCTTCCAAAGTGATATGGATCAGATATGATAAGAGGAGAGCCCCCTGAAGATCTTGGCTACAGACAGAAAAGAAAAGTTCAAGAAGATCAAACAGGACATGATTTGCTGATTCCTCCACATGGGAACAGCCCTGAAACTGAGCTAGACATCAAAATGTCTACAGCAAAAACTTCAGCTAAAATTAGACAATAAACCTTATTGTTTACAGAATCTTTAAGATTCATCATGCCATCCTTCACATGGAATGAGCAGAGATTTGTTACACTTGATTATTGATCAAATTAACTCATTAAAAAAGACAGTTGTGTTTTACCTTCTCAAACAAGGAGCAAAAAAAAATCATCTTTAACTGATCTGTGCACCTTGCACAATTCATACAAATATCTAGATAGTACTAAAAATTTAATTGTAAGATTCATATATTGCAGGGTGTACAGCTCTGACAAGATCCATCTTTGAGGATGCTGAAATGACCCATTGTTCCAGGTTCTTGACTTCTAAAGCTGTTTCTAGAGACTATCCCAGAACAGCTTGAGGATAGCTGTCATTTCCCAATGGACTCAGTTCATCCAGCCTTTCAGACGGACCCAGTCAGAACTTCAGTCAAGCTCTGCACCTTCTAAGCATAGGAGACTGGATAACAAATGCTAAAGCTAGTTTTCTTAAGTTTAACTGATTTTTCCAATTTTCCTACCCCTCCCTACCCCTTAACAACTATTCATCACCTCTATTCAGCAGGAAGAAGCCATGGAGAGTCTTCATCCCTCTTTCCTTGGTTTGAGTGTCTGGGTATCATTATTTTAAAAATTATAGATAGGTTGTCATTTTAAGGGAGAATTTGGAACTGGTCATAATTTTGAACAGGTAGGAAACTAAATAGAGAGCTTAGACTTGGGGATTTCTTTCTTTCCTTTCCTCTTCTATATCCTTTCTCTCTTAGGTAAAGGGAAGGGCATTAAAAAGAAAAGGAGGGATAGAGTGATATTATAAGAAATTAAATACATGGGATTGATTACTAAATTTATTCTTAAACAAAGCATTGTATAGCCATAAGTTTACATTGGTAGAAATCTTTATATTTGATGTAAAATTGAAGTTATAATTTCTCATATTGGTACAGAATTTATATATTGATACAGGTTTAAGATTTTCATTGTTATAAATTTTTGTGTATTGATATAAAATTTAAAATTAATTTTGTTACTCTTAGATAGGCATTGTGCCTATGCAAGTCATTTAAGAATACAAGGCTTAGACACAGTCCTACTCATAGCTGCTATTGTAAACTGTTTAGGATGATTAAGTAATTCAAGTTAAGGGCCAGACAGTAAACTCATGGTTATATTAGATTCTGATTTAACTATACAAAGTGTTTTCAATTTATTCAGATAGAAATAGCTAAAAGTAGTCAAGGTTTAACTGTTCAGATACATTTTCTATAGATAGATCATCTTCAAAAGTATCAGAAACCCACAGAATATGGCATTTAAAATAATTTCATTATTAATAGATCTTTTGACTAGGAGAAATGTCTGCTCCTAACAGTACCTGCTTCACAATTCAAAGAAGATATTGTGCATCAAAACCTCCATATAGATTTGCTCTTAGTGTTGCAAGGTAGTCACTGAGCAAGAATTGCTCTAATTCATCTGCAGACAAAATATACTGTCCAGGAAGTGATGTGGGATAGTAGACAGCCTAGCTCTGCCAATACAGGGTAAGCTGGTCCTTCATAATTCCTGCTTCACTTTAGGGTTTGTCAGATGACTCTGGGACAGAAGACTGAAGAAAGATGCTCCACCGTTATGAGGAATAGAGGGAACTGTCCAGGTAGTCGGCTGTCTCTACAAACTGTTTAAGTTTTGGAAGCTATGTTTTTGTGCTTCCTATATGTTCAGGCAATATTTAATTTATTATTGTATCTCTGATGTGATTGAAGACTAGTTATAGTCTCAGAATCAAACTTAAGTTGTTTACATTAAGGAAGATGATCTATATTTGAAAGGATGTTTTTCAGATGGTAATGTAAGTTAAAATCAAAACATAACTCTAGTATAGAATCATAAACTCTTTGTGTTAGGCTAGATGATACAGTGATTTAACTAAATTGCCAAATATGATGGACTGGATGTTATAAGTACATATCATACCTTACAATTTTCTTAGTTGTTATAATTATGTTCAACATATATCTGAGAGAGAAGAGCCTTTTTAAATGAACAAAAATGAGGAAATGTTGTGGATTTGGTCTAATGCTGATTGTATTATGTTAATCTGGTCCCCCAAATTCCACGGGAATCTGCATGTCTGCATGTAAGAGACTGAGGGAACCTTGCCCTTGGTTGGTTTTAATTGGTAAATAAAGTTGCCAGCAGCCAATGGCTGGGCAAGGAAATAGAGGTGGGCGTTTAGGATTTCTGGGCAAGGGACCGAGGAGGGAGAGTGGGATGGCTGCCATTCTGGGGAAGGAGAGAATACATCACACCTGGTACAGAGGTGCGCAGGGCAGAGTGACAGCCAACATGTAAGAGCTGGAGAAGAGCAGCCCCAAGGGGCCGAAGACTGGGCCTAGGGCGACAAAGATGGAGTATAGATTTGAGGTTTGGAAGTGGCCCAGCCATTGAGCTGCTTAAGGCACATCAAAATACAAAAGTGTGTGTGTGTGTGTGTGTGTGTGTGTTTGTATGTGTGTGTGTGTGTGTTTGTGTGTGTGTCTGTGTGTGTGTCTGTGTGTGCACATGTGTGTGTGCATGTGTGTGTGTCTGTGTGTGTGCACGTGTATGTGTGTATCTGTGTGTGTGTTTGTGTGTGTGTCTGTGTGTGTGCACGTGTATGTGTGTATCTGTGTGTGTGCATGTGTGTGTGTATGTCTGTATGTGTGTGTATGTCTGTGTGTGTGCATGTGTGTGTGCATGTGTGTGTGCATGTGTGTGTGTGTTTGTGTGTGTGTGTCTCTGTGTGTGCATGTGTGTGTGTGTATGTGTCTATCTGTCTGTGTGTGTGTCTGTTTGTGTGCATGTGTGTGTGTGTATGTGTCTATCTGTCTGTGTGTGTTTGTGTGTGTGTGTGTGTGTCTGTGTGTGTGCATGTGTGTGTGTGTCTATCTGTTTGTGTGTGTGTTTGTGTGCGTGTATGTGTGTGTATGTCTGTATGTGTGTGTATGTCTGTGTGTGTGTGTGCACATGTGTGTGTGTGTGTGTCTTTCATTTGGGAATCCAGAACACTGGGGTGGTAGTGAGGAGTGCTGCTGTTGCCACTGCCAGGGTTGATTGTAGTAGGATTAATTTGGTACCACTACAATGCTTCACATGGAGTCAGTCAGTAATGTACCAGGTACCAAAGAAACACCAGCCACTGCTACTTCTGTGGTTGTTGTTTTCTACTGTTACGAGGGTGACAAAGAAGAGGAGAATGTTCTTTTGTCCCATGTTCATAAAATTGGTGAAAATGGAGTAAAGAACTGGGGTAGATAAGGACTCTGCTCATCAGTCAGCTTCAAAGCTTTCCTACCTAGTAAGTCCACATTGGAAATATTATATGGATGACTTAATTGAGTTCTTGTAGTAACCCCAGGACCTAGAAATTAGTTTCCTTATTTTCCAGACAAGAGACTCTGTCCTAAAAGTGACTTGGCCAATGGCACAGAGGTAGAAGGGAATAGAATTGGAGTAAAAATAAATAAAATTATTTGTGTGTGTGTGTGTGTGTTATACTCGAGCATACACACATATGCATACAAACACATACACATACACATGTCACCTTTGTACACTAAGCCATCTCTGTCACCACCAGAAATGGGGATTAAAGCTGCACCTATGTAATTTCTTTGATATATTTTTTTCCCTGCAGCTACAGGTCACCCTGCAGCAATCACAGATCTTTGTATGTGCACCAGAGAAGCTTTAGGATAGAGATGTGGTGGGCTGAGGAACGGATAGATCAGTTCAGGATGTTCTGGACTGAGAATGAAAGGGAACTCGCCAGCCGTTTAGATGTGCCTATATTATTGAACGATTCAAAGTGTTTGTGCTCCAAACTGTGTCCCTTCTCAGTGCTGTCATCTCATAGAGTTTCAGAGACAGTGAAAAGGTTTTGAACTTTTCAACTCACCCAGCCTTTGTGGGGTCAAACGTAATACCTCTCATTCTAGGTGGCCTGCAAAGAAAACCGAGATGAGAGATAAGCTGGTAAGTGTCTCTTTCCCTTCCTCTCCTTAGCTATTGTATTCAATTTAGGGGTGGGGTGGGGGTGGGGACCTTTACAGGAAGAGAAGTTGTTCTTGCTTTGGAGATAAAAACAGCATCTGCTGCCTGGCTTTTGGAGAACATGCAGCAGCTGGGAGAAATTATTCCTATCTTATCCCTGACCCTTTTCTGTGAGCTGGTCACCTTTCTATTTAATTACTTATGCTATTTGATTCAAAGTTATCACCATTATACACTCATTATTCCAGTAGCACCTGTGTGTATAGATTTACGATTTTGCTCGGCTTTAAAGTTCAGCCAAGTTCTGCACAGAGCAGTGCACAGCCACGCTCTGCTCCCCCCTTGCCTTCTTCCAGCTACAACTTCAGCAGAAAATGTTCCTACACAGCAGACAGCTTTGCTTCTGTAGCACAAGTTCAGTAATGACCGTCTCTTGTTCTGAAGGAAACTACTAGTTCCCCAAGCCCTGTAGGGAAACAGTCAAATCCCTGGATTCTTCTTTGTTTTCTCTTGAAATATTTCATTTTAACATAAGTGATATTTGGGGGATATGGAAGAACATGTATTTAAAATGTGACATGTGTGTTTTTTCATTTACAGAAGAATTTTTTTCTGATACCCAGAAGACTCGGGTAGGCAGAAACCTTATTATTAACTCAGATTTGGGAACACTGTAGTTTGGTGTCTTTTGAGTGGCTTTTTGTTGTGGTTTGAATTCTAGGATAGAAGACAACCCTTGGAGAATTACTGAACTCCCTGATTTGTCCCTCTGCCACCAACAAACTGCTTTCTGTAGCACCAGGAGGGATGGAGCTTACTTTAAAAATCTTTAGAAGACAGAATTACGTGTTTCTTCTTTTGAACTCTGTTATTCTTGGGAAGTGGGAGTCACTGGTACACAGGGCCCACCTCCATCACCATTGGACACTTCTGATGCTCTGACACCAGGCCCACAGACATGAAGAGGGCTGACAAAAGAGAGAAAGGGGAGTCAGGAAGGCTCTATCACCTACTCTTAGCATGTTCAGATTACATAACTAATCATTATTTACCATGCAGCAACATTTGACTTTTTAACTTCAGGGTGAGGGCACTGTTGTTGATGGTATCTTCTCATGGCTGGGCTTATATTCAAATCCATGTTTCTTGTACTACAGTAAGAATAGGCTTTTAAAAGAATCTTATCTAGACATTTTTGTCCCTAAGAGTTTGGGAGGAACAAAGAGCTCTGGCCTTCATGCAATGATAGTTCTCACTTAGAGTCAGGTAGAAGCCAGAGATGAATCTATACAGGGCAGAACAGGGGCTGGAGCAGGGTTCTGAAGCCATAAGTGCTTGATAGCTAGAGATCAAGAGCAGATAGCTTCACATATTTCTGGGTTGTTTGAGTTCCATGACCATGATCATGACAGAATGGAAATCTGTTCTCACATCAGAAAGACTGGGACAATTCAGACAGCATATCTTAGGGGTTCAGTTTGGCCTGAGAGTGGGATGGATTTAAAATACCGGAAACGATGCTGGTCTGTGGTTCACTCCTCCCTCTTAAAAAGGTCATGTCTAAATGTAATGAGATAATAATCTAGGGTAGAATCTAATTTCAAAACAGCAACTGTAATTTTTGATCTTTTACTATACTGTTTAATTTAAGAGTTAGAACTCAGGGGAAAAAAGGTCCCCCAAACATCCCATTGATTCAAAACTTCCAGTTCACAATGTAGAAAAAAAATCAAATTATAAAATTTTGATTTGTATTTCACAACTTTGATTCAGAATTCAATAACATGTTTGTATATTACATTTTGCCTTCAATTTAATTCTTTTTCCTTTTCAGCTAAATACCTATGAGTCCAAATCACTCTTCCAGAGTTGTCAGGTAGCCACATCTGGCAGGCTTACTAGTTGTGGCTTTTTGTTTTAACTTTGTGGATTTAATTCCTTTTCAAAGCACATTAGAACCAGTTCTCCTGATTTCCATTTTCTACTGGAACACAACATTTAAATCTCTGTTTAGTAAAGCTTTTAAAAATATCTCCCATGGTTTACCATATGGGTTCAATAGGTAGGGCTAGGGCTGGAGAAATCGTTCAGCAGTTAAGAGCACCCGCTACTCTTCTAGAGGTCCTGAGTTCAATTCTCAGCCCTCATATGATGGCTCATGACCATCTATAATGAGTTCCAATGCCCTTTTCTAGCATGCAGGTGTACATGCAGACAAAGCACTCATATACATATAATAAATAAATAAATAAATAAATAAATAAATAAATAAACAAACCTTTTTTAAAAAAGGGTAGGTACCTTGAAATACTTACTTAGTTAACAAGTCCAAATGAGTGGTGCTTGGTCTTGGAGACTACGAGCTCACACAGGCATTAGAAAGCCGGGAGACCACCTGTTTGCAGTGAAATACTCTCCATTTAGATGGGAGCAGTTTGGAAAGACTCCTGTTGAAAGGACTGTATTTCTCTAAGAATATACAGAGAGAATAATATCTGTCAAATGGCAAAACAATGTTAGTGAACTAACTGGCTTTAGTATCTGTGGCATCTGATTTTTTTTTAAATGTATTTTGAAAGTACTGTTTACTCAATGCATGGAACCATGGGACTTTTCTTCTAACTTGTAAAGTCCCCCAGCCCCTACACACCTTGGCAAAATACTATAGTAACATGGAAGAAAACTCTGATCCATAAAAATACACAGAACTTCCAACAACTCTGAAGTTAAGGACAGGGACTCAGGAACTACTGCCTCTAAGCTGGAATTTTGACTATCCTGATCTTGTGTAGGTTTTGTGCAGGCAACTTCAGAGAGGCAGAGTCACTGTTCATCAGGGAGGTGGCTTCCAGTAAGCTTCCTAGGCTCCCAGTGGGTGGCCTCACACTCATGTGCATATGGTCAGCACAAAGTGGACTCAGAAATGATTGATGATGATGATGATGATGATGATGATGATGATGATGATGATGATAAGGAGGAGGAGAAGGAGGATGAGGACAGTGATGACCATGATGATGATGACAATGATGATGATGATAAAGAAGACAGTATTTAAAGGGAAACAGTTTGGTGGGTCTGGGGAGGGGAGGAGTATACAGAAGATAATTCTTTGCCTTTTAAATTCATACAAAGCACCAAAACAGGCTAGTGTCAAAAATCCAAAACATATGTAGGTGTTCTCTGTCGGTGTTGAGGATGTGGGCCTATGTAGTCAGTACTCTGACGCTGATATTCCTCAATATGAGACTTTGGATGAGTCATAAGATCTTTTTGCCTTAGACTCATCTTTTAAATTGAATATCATGACACTGTCCAAAACATATTGAGAGAGCTAAAGAAAATGTTCATAAGTGACTTGAATAATGTCTGGCTCACTCAGAACAAACATGAGTGTTTTTCCAATCCACACATAAGAAGAGTTAGTTACTATTGTTTTCCATTATCAATCACCACTTAACTCATATGGCTCAAGTATTTATTGTTTACATCTATTTTCAGAAAGCTTAACAGAAAACATCATTTTGGGTAATACCCAAAGTAACTAGTGTGGAAGACAAAAACCTTAAAAGAGAAGGGGATACATTCTCATGAGGGTTATTTTAGAATGAAGGGACAAGAATGAAGAGCAAACTCACTGTAGAAATCCTTAACAGCTAGGGTAAAAGGGAAAACCCACGGAGAAATGATAGAATTCACTGCCAACTGGAAGCAATATCAGGTATGTTTCTCTTGCTACAGTCTCAGTAGCAAATGATCCCAAACTTCTGTTGTGAGCTGAATGATTTACATTTTTTTTCAAGATTCTTTGGTTTGTAGGGTGAGTACTATGCTGATCTCCTTTGAGGTCAGCCATGCTAGGGATGTTTATTGGAAAATATTACTATATCTCTCCATTGTGTGTGTGTGTGTGTGTGTGTGTGCTTCATAGCATGGTGGTCTTACATGGGAATTCCAAGTGTTTCTATGAGACAAACTTCAATATGCAAGTGTTTTATCTAGTCTAGTTTTGTCACACTGGCAAATGCTCTTTGATGAAATTAATCATGCACATAAGCTCACATTAGCATTAAGTAGGAGTCACAGGAAGCATGGGTCCAGGAACCATGACCTACTACAATTTCTTAAGAACGCCCAATTGAAATCTGAGACTCATTGTCACCTATAATAAAATGTAGTTTTAAAAGTATTAACAGGTATCCTCAGATCCTCTGAATTATCATGAAAATGGCAGTTCCTCCACTCCCTTTATTTCTGAGCATTTGAGAATAGGGGATAGCAGAAACTCTAACCAACCAGACAGGCTTGTGTGCAGTTTTCCTTTCTATCTTATTCCAGCACAGTGTGACTTTGA
Source organism: Mastomys coucha (assembly GCF_008632895.1). Taxonomy (NCBI): domain Eukaryota; kingdom Metazoa; phylum Chordata; class Mammalia; order Rodentia; family Muridae; genus Mastomys; species Mastomys coucha. The sequence goes on from NW_022196903.1 coordinate 95,375,920, forward strand.
ATGCATTGGCTAGCTACACTTTCTGATATTTTTCCTTTTCTTTTACTTTACAGGTTACATTGAGATAATTTTCTCCATCCATTATCTTCCTCAAGATGGAATAGCACATATGCGGAAAGTGTTCTCCTTGAAACACAGTAAGATTTTTTTAAAAAAAACTATCATTATTACTTTTGAGGATGCTTTGAGCTGTACTTAAGAATAAAGTCAATGTAAAGGAAAACAGAGTGGACAAAAGGGACACTGTGATCCCTAATGTCACTGTTTGAATCCTAGATTCCACTGTGCCTGTTCCCCTACTAGACTTTTCAAATACTAGAGTCAATGTATTTCCTTTTTGGCTTAAGCTAGCTAAAGTTAGATATCTGTCACTTTCAACAGAGATCCTGGTTTATAGGGAAGCTTCTTGTATTCTGTTCTCAGTTTCATCCAAAGTATTTAAAATAGAGCTTGATGCTGTTGAGGAGACTCTGATTTGCTGCTGTGGGGTGGGCCTGGGACACAGACAGTTTAAATGACTCCTGTACCATCTCTTTACACATCAGTGTTAAGAAAGTTCTGCCTTTAATTTTGTTTCTTATCTGTTTATTCTTGCAGGACTTTATCTCTCATAATTTATCTATTTTATTTTACACATATTTATGTTTTTCTTATATGTATGTCTGCATGACAGTGTCATTATACCCTGTGACTGGAACCAAAGAGAGCTGTGAGTTGCTGAGAATTGAAACCAGGCCAACTGGAAGAGCAGTCAGTATTCTTAACTGCTGAGCCCCATAGAGACCCACTAAGTTCAATAATTTTGCAAGTGTGTGTGTGTGTGTGTGTGTGTGTGTGTGTGTGTGTGTGTGTGTGCACGCACGCACGTGCACGTGAGCACACGAGCATGAACATGTAGTGACCACAGGTCAATGTCAGGGGCCTTCCCTAATCATTCTCTTCTTATATGAGATGAGGTCTCTCTAAACCCTGGGGTTCACCAATTGATCAATTCAGCTATGTCCCCTGCCTGCCTCTTCCCGAGCCCCTGAACCCAAATGCTGGGAATACAGGTCTATACTACAGACATCTTTAATGATGGTGTCAGCGAACCAAATCCAGGTCCTCATGCTTGCCCAGCAAATGCTTCAACAACTGAGTCATCTCCTTGGCCAAGTATTTGTCATATTGAATACACATCCTAAGAAACCCATCAGCAAGCCATGCCAGATACATGATAGTGAGCAGGTGATGAAATGAAGTTGGCAGGATGGCTGCGAAGAGGCAGACTGCCTACAGAAACTGGGTATCTTGGAGAAGTTGCTGGCTTGGAGTTAATTTAGTACAAATTTAAAATGCTGGGTCTCTCTTTCTAGCTTTGGGGGTTTCATTATGGGGTTAATTCACCCTGTGGCCTTGGACTCATTTGCTAACATACTCTTTGTTGTTATTGTTGTCTAATTAAGACCTGTTTGCCACATGTAAAAATTTCACATTAAGGCTTCCCCTTATCACGCCTTTCCCTTCAGCTGAATGATTGCCTAGTAGAATCTGCATTTTGCTTTAACCACATCAAGCAGACCCCCAGAGAACATTTTCTTTTCATATACTTAGATGTTGATAAGTGGGATGGGGACCCTCTTTTGTTAAAGACAGACAGAGGAAGGTGCTGCAGATGAAAATATTAGCCTTATCCACTATCAAAGCAGGCCAGAATCTGAGCCCATTAGGAAGAGAGTTTTTTAAATGTATCTTATGCTGACTTCCACAGCTTTGAGATCCTGGACCTGCAAATATCACCATAGTTCCTTTACATAGATGTCCATACGGACAGACATCTAAGAATTATAGGCTAGAGCCCACAAGAAAATGTTTTTTTTTTCTTTTTTTTAAGATATATTTTCTTTTCTTTTTTTTTATTAGATATTTTCTTTATTTACATGTAAATTTCTCCTTTCCAAGTTTCCCCTCCAAAAAACAAAGAAACAAACAAAAACAACAAAAACAAACTCCTGTTGCCTTCCCACTCCCCATGCCTGCCACCCCACCCTCTCCCACTTATTGGCCCTGGCATTCCCCTACACTGGGGCACAGAACCTTCACAGGGCCAAGCTCTTCTCCTCCTATTGATGATCAAATTTCCAATCCTCTACTATACACATGCTGCCAGAACAATCAGACCCCTCCATGTGCAGTCCTTGGTTGGTGGTTGAGACCCTGGGAGCTCTGAGGGTACTAGTTACACCAGACTTCTCACCAGAGACTATGAAGAAAATGTTTATGTTGAGGATTTTGGACTGGAACTATCTACTCTGCACTGAGGGAGAGCTGGGTTGGATGTGAGAAAGATTGTTTTTCAAAGCATCATCATATTGATGGTTCAGGTAAAAAAGCTAGAAGATGTCAGAAATAACTCAGAATGACTGGAGTTAAATTAGAAATGAGAAACTCATATGTCAGAAGAATGATCAAAATTCATATAACACATCTCTTATTACTAAACTCGAGTGAGAGGTACAATTCAATTTTAGACATCATGGTAACACATCTCCATTATCCCATGCTGCTGTAGACTGGCATCAGAGGTAGAGGTTCCCAGAATGTAATTAGAGATGATAGAGTTCTACTGCAGAGAGAAAACTGTCATAAAATGGCACACACTCAGATAATACAATATCCAAACTCCGTTACCTTGAATTCCCAGATGTACCCTAAGGTTGTAACGAACAAGGCTAAGAATCAACACATTGCTAGTCCCACTTTATAGATGGCAAAACTGAAGCACAATGAAGCAAAGTCCTCTAATGTCACATGGGACATGGGGCATATCTCAAGTTTAGTCCACAGCTATATGATATAATATCTCTATCTATCTATCTATCTATCTATCTATCTATCTATCTATCTATCTATCTATCTATCTATCTATCCATCCATCTACCTACCTACCTATCTCTTTATTGAGGAGGAATACCTAAGATTAAGAATTTAAATACATTTTCCCATAGTTGTATTTTTTTTCTCACATAGTCCAGCTGACTTTGAATTCCCTATGTGGCTGAGGATAACCTTGAACTCCTAATCCTCACACCTTTATCTTCCAGTACTAGGATTTCAGGCAGGCACCACCATGCCTGATTTTATGATGGGCTGGAAATTGAACGCATGGCTTCAGTTATGCTAGGAAAGCAATCTTTTAGGCTTCACAGCAGTATTAAGGTTGGAATGGGCAGGCTCAGCCTTAAACAGCCACTAACTGGGATACTGGCTCTGAGTCTACAGATTAGGGCTGTCAGGTTAGGGACCAGGGTGTACACTTGAGGCAGAGGGTTAGTGGTGTAAAATAAAAACACTAGAATAAGTGAATTCATAGTTCAGCTCTTGTTGTCCCATATTAAACTACAAGAACATCTAGATCCTTCTGAAATATTCAGAGATTTGCCCACAGGGAGTATGCCTTTCTTTGGCCAGTGCCACCTATCCCACACAGTCCCTTCTGTTTTCACTGGAATATGCTCCCTTCCCCACCATGATGACAATGGACTAAATCTCTGAAACTGTAAGTAACCCCCATGTAAATGCTTTCTTTTATAAGAGTTACCTTGGTCATGGGGTCTCAGCATTGGAACTCTAACTAAGACAAACCATTTTCAAGACAAACCACGATCAAATATACAGAAGGGTGCTTGTCTGGAATGATAATCTGAACCATAATTTGTCAAGACATACCAAGGGGCAAGAAAGGAAACCTTTCAGAAAACTACTTCACTCTTTATTATTTTTTTTTATTTACTTAACTTATTTATCTGGTACTACATTGAGTGGCGACTTGACTTAATTTCAGTTTAAGTCAAACTGATGGGTAAACTGAGGGTCAAAGAAGGAAAGTCATTATCCAAGGTTACATAGAATTATGTGGTAGATCTTAAATTTAGGCCATAGCTGACCAGCTCATTTCACTAAACCATATAAGCTTTCCTGCTGGGAAATAGCTTATCTCACAGAAATCAGATAACTCTCCTGAATAATCAATCTCACTGCTGGCACAGTAGGTATATCTGCTTCAAAGCCCCAGTCCTCTCCCAGCCTAAATATGACTTGCTGGCCCCACTGCATGCTCTTTTGTCTAAAGCCTGGTTGGGCTCTTGACTCAGGTCTTTGAGTACCCTTGCTTCAAGTATTCACCATAGTCACATCCCTCAATTATGGCTATAGGTATTTTACCTTTAGTTTCATTCCTATTATCACAACTGGCCAGTAGTATTAATAAGAACATTACAATCTAGAGGAACCATCAGAGATGCAATTCAGCATTGAGGACTAAGGCATACCTTCATTTCTTCATGCATTTATCTAATATTTAGGCACAGAGATTCACTCAGAACTCACACATGTGCACACTCTCCTCACTGACTCATTCTGAAATAATTATAAGATGTTCCATTTCTCACCTTCTAGGTGGACTTTCTCAAACCCCCTCCATTTAGCACTGAGTCTCCTTCACTTTGCCCTGATCTTAAAGAAACCTCTCACTCTCTACTTGACTTAGCCATACCCAACTTTTAAAACTATATCTAGATTATTTCTCTACCCTCAGAAGCTTGATCTCTGAATTCTATGATTACAATAAAGCAGCTACAATAGCTCCATCAGCAATTTTCTTGAGGTTTGGTGATTTGGCTCAGCAGTAAAAGTGCCTGCCAGGCAAGCATGAGAACTGGAGTTTGGATCACCTATATGTAGGTGGATGTGACAGGAGCCCTACAGCTCTGTCCTGGGGATGTGGGAGACAAGAGATCTCCAAAACAAGCTGGCTTCTGAGACTAGCCATATTGGTGAGATCTGGATTTGAGCGAGAGATCCTGAATCAATGAATAGGGTATACAAACAAGAATAGCTGAGGATGATTCCTGAGATCAAGTTCATGCACTTGTACTCTTAGATATGCGTGACCACAAATATGTTAGCGCTTCCCACATGTCTACACAGAGATTTGCCCACAGTTGTGAGATAGCTAAGATAATTTAGGATGAGAGCAGAAACAGTCTTCAGTGTGTCCTTTCCAGTTACAAGAAAATGTCACTTTACTCATGTGACAGAAAATGAAGCTCCCTGATCACCAAGTAATCTTTTTATCTTTTGGGTTTAGTAATTCAAATAAAATTTTTAGCTAGGTTGAAAGCCTCATTATCTTGGTGTAGATCTGGAGTTATGAGACTAGATATTTTCCCAGATCCTATGCATCTATCTGTTGCTGCTCACAGTGAAGCCATGGGTCAGTAGTGTCTTCTCCCTAGGAATGTTCTACAAGTGTGGATGACTCATCCAGAATTTACTTGCCTTTTGTTTTACTATCTTGTCAAAAGCAGAAACACGAATTTTGTATCTCAATTCATTTAGCTAGCATGTGTCTTTTGATTGGAGACTTGAAGCCATTGGTATTTAAAGTCATTATTGAAGGTCTGTGTTGGTTATAGTCTTATTTGATTTTTTTGCTGTTTGTGTTCTTAGTTGTAATTGTCTTTCAATGATAGCAGTTACATTTGTTTTCTTTCTAAAGCCTTTAGCTATAGACATTCTTTTCTTAAGCAATATTGTTTTCAGTAATCTCTGGGTCTGGACTGGTGGACAATAAATATTTTGCATGTTTTTGTTTTGTGTTTTTTTTTTTAAATTTTTTTCTTTCCCCTTCACCTATGGCAGATAGTTTTCCTGGAGACAGCGGTCTAGGCTGGAATCTGTCTAGGTTGTGTTTTTGCAACTTCACACAAGATAGAGTGTCTGAGAAGTGAAACAGATTGTCTGTGCAAGTGTGTAGTGTGTTTACTTGATTTGTTATTGATGTGGGAGATGCCAGTGCACTGGAAGGGCAATACTACCCCTGGGCATGGGTGGTTCAGGGTTGTATAAGAATGCCAGTCGATTAAATCATACAAGCAAGCCAGTAAGAAGGACTCCTCTATGGACTGTGTTTCAGTGTTTGCCTCCACATTCCTGCCTTGAAGCCTTGAATTTCTGCTCCAACTTCCATCAGTGACAGACTGTTTCCTGGACATGTAAGTTGAAATAAACCCTTTCCCCTTTTGTGATAGCGCTTTTGTGGCTTTTGTGATAGCGCTTATCATAGCATTAGAAAACAGAAAGAAGACAGTGTTTTAGTCACTGTCTATTGCTGAGAAGAAACAACATGAACAAGACAACCCTTATAAGGAAAATCACTTATTCAGGGGTTTGTTTACAGTTTCAGAGACCTTTATCATCAAGGCAAAGAGCATGGTGGCAGACATGGCAGGCATAGTACTGGAGGAACAGTTGAGGGATACATCATGATGTGCAAGCAGAGGAGAGAGGAGAGAGGGAGGAGAGAGAAGGGAAGAGGGAGAAATGGAGAGAGGATGGAGATGGTGGAAAAAAGAGGGAGAGGTAGAGAGAGGAGGAGAGAGGAAGAGAAGGCGAGAGTTTGGGCTTGGCATGGGCTTTTGAAACCCTAAAGAGCAACCCTAGTGACATACTTTCTCGAATGTGGCTACATCTTCCAATCCTAATCCTTTCAAATAGTTCCACTCCCTTGTGACTTCAAATATATGAACTTGTCAGGACCATTCTTATTCAAACCATAACATACATCATCTGTGGTCCTTTAAAACTTGATGTGTGCAGAAACTGAGTCCCTGGAACATATTGACTTCCTGATCCTCATTTCTCCTTTGGAGTGTAGGCCCCTTCTTAGTCTTCTTTATAGTATCATGGCTTTCTAACTACTTTTGAGGAATCCACTGCTCACAGACCATTATTTCACTCGTATGTAAATATCACTACTTTTCTCTTCTTCTGTTTGCCCCCAAGTATGAACAAACTCATGCCTTGTGCAATTTATTATTGACGTTTTTGCTGAATTTTGTCCTGTGTGGATATCTTCACATCTGTAAAATGTTTGTTCTTCACATATATCATACCAAGAAATAGAATAAAATGACATTTTAAAATCTTGAGATGTTGGATAGTTTTAAAACTTCAGCTGATCTGTTAAACCAGTTTAGTTGAACCAGGCCAGATAAGCCTCAGGAAAGTTATAAAATCTGAACTAAACGGAACACAAAATGGAATCTTCCAGCAGTGAATCTAACTCAGCGCTTGCCTCCTCCAGCAAGCACTGTTCTGCTTTGGCCTCTTGCCAACAGGAATTCTTCATGATAATCTTTGGGATTGCACAATTCCTTTTAGGATGGCCATGAAAGGAGTAAAGAACATTTGCTCTGCCAAAGTATGCAGACTTGCTGACATATGCTGAAATACAGATGTCATCTGAGCAAAAGGTAAGCGGAATGGGCTCAAAGAATTAGTTTTGCAGCCTTCCCATCTATTCATAATGGTAATGTGAACTTCTCATAACCATGAGCACCTCACTCTGGCAACAACTTCCAGCAGACCCCTGTTGGCCTTTGTACTTTATGAAGATCACCTTGCAATAATATAGGCAATGGGGAGAGAAACTTGCCTTTGTGATTTTCACTAATGTTAGCTCATTTCTCCTTATACCTCATTGAAATGGTGATTTAAGGGCAGGGGGTAATTTGGAACTACTGGTGGGGAGGGGTCAGCACATCTTAAATCAAATGAGTCTGTCATTTGAATTAGCTGATTCTACACTGAACGGAAGAAACATGCTGGGAAAGGGTGAGGAACAAGAGGCTATCCATGCATTTTTTGATGGACCAAAGTGGGGTCAGATTATTGTATGCTGGAGAGTCTTTCCAGTTCACACTGGCTTCTCTCATGATGGGAGTCTCTGGACAAGGATGTGTGGATGATCAAATGTAAGATATTTTCCAGCCAGTGGCAATCTGGATAGTTCTGTCCTGCCTGCATAGTATGATATATTTTAGTTATTTCTAATCATTTTTATGTTCAAAAGATTTAAACCCCAGTGAGGCTCAGAAGTATGAAAAAATAAGGGGGAAAATATAGTAGAAATTGGGTACAGTCAGTTAAATATAGACAGATATTAAGCATATGGTAAAGGCATTTTTGGATAAACTATAGTTAACTGAAACCAGAAAATACAAGATGCCATAGACCAACTGTTCAGTGATGCTCAGTGTGGACTTTCTCAGGAGCCTCAAAATATTAAAGGATCAAAACTAATAGAAACAAATAAGATGTCTTTTGGTAATATGTCTTACATATTTTGGGGGTGGTTGGTGGATACATGGGTGCATGTATGTATACATATATTCTATATGTATGTTGCGATACATGTATGACATGTATGGCATAATTCATATATGACATATATTCTGGCATAGAATGATGGCAGATGATTCCATCCAAAATGATTATATTTGATAGTTTCAAATTCACTTTAAGTAATTATTTCATTTAGCCTAGGTTAAAGAACTCAATTTAGGAGCTGAAGTGATGCCTTGGTGGGTAAAATGCTTGAAGTGGAAGTATGAAGATCTGAGTTCAAGTCCCCAGAATACTGGTAATATGGGTGGTTGTATATAATCTCAGAACTCATATAGGAACATGGGAGACAGATGCAAGAGAACACTCAGGAGCTCATAGGCCAGTTAGCTTGGTATACACAACAGCAAGAAGAATCTGTTTCAAACCAGGTAGAAGGTAGGGACTGGTATTCCAGGTTATCCTCCAATCTTCATATCCACTGTATACTTTAACATATGACTTAAAGTAAAAATAATCCAGCTTAACTTAAATATTTCCCACATAGCAAAGAACAGAGTAACTTGCATTAATGTGACAACTGAAAGCTGGAAGCTATTTAGTGTCAGGAGTGGGGTGAGAATGGAAGAAAATAAAGTATTAGGAGGCAAAACTCTTGAAAGTACAATGCTGTAACTCACAGTATTAAAGTGGAATGATACACCACACAGCTCATACTGGATGGGTGCACTGGGTAGAGAAAGATTAGTTGTCATGAAGTCAAATGCAACTTAATTCAGATCAATGAATGCATACACAATGCCCTCCCCAAGTACCAGGTGCCAAGTTAGCTGCCAGGAAGCCAGAGCCCCAGGTACAAAAAGACAATGGGGCATAGTTAAGAAACAAGGAAGTGAGCCAATTGTAGACTGTGAGGTGAATATATATAAGGAGACATGCACATTTCTAGAACATATGCAGGCACAAAAGATATTAGTGTACTTAAGAATCTCTTGTGAATGTGACTTGTACTTTGGGGTGATGTTAGAAGTAGACAGATTTAAGAAGGAACTTATATTTGATCTTTGTAAAGATAAAGGGGAGGCAGTCAGAGGTAGTTGAGGGTAGAGGACAGGAGAATCACTTGGCGGCCCTGATATAGTCATTTGCTTCTTGGAAGGAAGGAAGATAGGAATGGATCCTCCACACTATACCTTCCAGATCCAGTATTACAAATCTAGAATTCAAGATGGAGAGATGTCTCAGAGATAAAGATTTGACATATAAACACTAAGACCAAAGTTTGGGTCTTCAGAACTTACATAAGAGCTGGGTAGATATGGTAGCCTACCTGTAATCAAAACACAGAAGTGGTAGAGACAGGGACTTCTAGGAAAAGCTGACTACCTAGATGAGCAGGGACTGACAAGCTCCCAGCATCTTAGAGACCCTGAACCATCAAACCAAGTGGAAAGTGAATGAGGGACACCTATTGTCAACCATGGGCAGTCATATGCATGCTCGCACACATACATGCCTACATGTACAAGCATCACACACACACACATACATACACATATTATATGCACACCACGTATATATACAAACAAGTCTGGAATTTCACATCTGGGCCTTGTGATACACACATATAATTCAAGCCCTTAGGAGACTGAGGTTAAAGAACTGTGTGCTATACCAGCCTGGGCTACACAGAAAGACCCTGTCTCCAAACAACAAACAATACAGAATTCCATAGCTTCAATTCAAAGAGAGCACATTAGCTTTTACCATTGTTTGAAGGAATCAAACATTCTCATTCTCAAACACCAGAGGAGGTTTTAACATCATCTTTGATTTCCTCATAGTGTTTATTGACTCCATTCAACAAATGTTTCTTAAGAGTCTCCTATAGCGGCAGATAATATCTCAGGCCTTTTGAAATGGTGAGCATATAACAGATTTACATCCTTTTACAATACTTTGGGAGTTAACAGACAACTCATACACACAAGCAACAGGCAAATGCTAGTGACTGTTGAAGGCAGTAAGTGCTAAGGAGAAATTGAGAACAGGTTCACTAAGGGGATTGTTTGTCCAAGGAAAGCTTATCTATTCCTACTGCCCCAGCATAATTAGAATGTCTTTAATTATTTGAAATCCACTTTAATTTTACATCATGCCCTGGTTTGGCTTCAATGCCACCAAGATGCTGACTGTAGTTCAAAGGGCAGGACTAGTGGGCATGCATATATGTATTTATGTACTCACTCATACAAAGGCCATATTTAATTTAGTCACCCAGGCAGGTTATACTGAGAAGAAAGCTTTTGGGGACAGATCTGGAAAAGAGAGGGTGACAGCAAGAATGAGGCCAACCCTAGGTCTCTATGGAATTTTCTAAATAAATAATCAGGACAAGGTTCTAAGGCAGTGGTTCTCAACCTTCCTAGTGCTGCAGCCCTTTAATATGGTTCCTAATGTTGCAGTGACCCCCAACTAAAAAATTATTTTGTTAGTATTTTATAACTATAGTTTTGCTATTCTTATGAATTGTTATGTTCTCTTATGGTCTTAGGTAACACAGTTGAAATATCCCTTGACTCTCAGAGGGGTCATGATCCACAGGTTGAGAACCACTGTTCTAAGGTTTCTGAGTAGTACAGGTGGCCGTGCAGAAGTTGGATGGATAAGAGCCTAGCAAAGGGCGATTAGGCTGGAGGAAAGGAGCTTGCTTTGGAATAGGTCAGGAGTCCAGGACATTACATAAGAGAGGTAAACTTTGCTGAGCCCAGTGGAAAAGCTAGTTCTTACACTAGAATGACATATTTGACTTCTATTTTTGAAACATCATCTTGAGAATTCTTCTTTTTCAAAGCCTATTTTTTATTATATTCAATGCAATATATACTTTTATACAAGTCATAGAAATGGTGGACATGTTATTAAATGAACATAAATGGATAAAGTATTTTTGTTTGTTTGTTTTGTTTTGTTTTTAGTAGAGCTTTAAAATCCCGACTCTTACAGTTCCGCAAGCCCAAAATAAGAACAATTTTTAGACATTGGAGTTCATTGTAATAAGGCTGTACTTCAATGTCTCTCACATCATCAAAGGATTTTACCTTAGCTAAGCTAAGAGTTGACAGTTCTGCTGTGCCAAGGAATGAATTGTAGGCATGATTATTTGGATACATATTTTCTGCTATGGTCAAAGCTATTTGACTTGAGTGATTGTCATAATTCTCAGCCCACAGAGAACAGGTTACATTCATTTAAGAAATGGTGTGTGTATTAAGATGGTCTATCCATGAAGTCATTCATCAACTGTTTCAATGAACAATGAATGGTTCTGTTTGGAGGGTGGCACAGACATTAGGTGAGGGTAAGATTCTGGTTCATTGGCTGTGATGATTTTGAAAAGGATTCATCTCAGAGAAAGAGTAACTTATAAGGTCCTCTTCTTCAAAATTGATACAATAATTTTAAATATCAAGAAAAACATTCTGTCTCACTCTTTGTTGTTCTCTTACAAGCCACCTCCCAAGTTAATTGTCTACATTTCTTTTGGCTGATTAATTTTGAAATATATAAGCTGTTCTGAAAACCATAGTATAGTGTAAAAACATCAAACAATCAATCCTACTAATTAAGAGGCTGAGAAAGGAGAAGCATAATTTCAAGACCATTATGTGGTACGCAGCAAGACATTTTCACATACAAGACAATTCTTTATGAACTATAGTCTATGGAGCAGGAGTAATGGTAAGTTACTCTGGCACAGTAACCTGTGTTGCTACACTAGCCTGTGTGAGGGACATACCTAGCTCAGAATGAGAGGCACCAGTTCTAGGAATACTGTTAGACAGCAGCAGCTCCTTAGTAAGAGGCTCCCAGGACCTAACGGGAGATGACATTAGCTGAAATACCCAACAAAAGGGAGAGAGAACCTGTAAACTCTATATCCAGTGTTAGGCATGGCCCCTGATTGAGGGATGGGCCACCCACCCATCTCCAAACTTTTTAACAGAATTTAACAGAATTTTTTAACAGAATTGCTCCTGTTTAAAAGAAATACAGGGACAAAGTGGAACAGAGACTGAAGAAAAGGCCATCCAGAGACTGCTCCACCTGGGATCCATCCCATATGCAGACACCAAACCCAGACACTATTGCTGATGCCAAGAACTGTTTGCTGACAGGAGCCTGATATAGCTGTCTCCTGAAAGGCTCTGCCAGATCCTGACCAATATAGATGCAGATGATCACAGCCAATCATTGGACTGGGCATGGGGACCCCAGTGGAGGGGTAAGAGGAAGGACTGAAGGAGCTGAAAGGGTTTGCAACCCCATAGGAAGAACAACAATATTAACCAACCAGATTCTCCAGAGCTCCCAGAGACTAAACCACCAACCAAAGAGTATACATGGAAGAACTCATGGCTACAGCTGTATATGTAGCAGAGGATGGCCATATCTGGCATCAATGGGAGGGAAGGCCCTTGTTCCTATGAAGGCTTGATGCTTATAGGATAGGGGGTTTGTGGAGGGGAAACAGGGAAAGGGATAAGGGGATAACATTTGAAATGTAAATAAATAGCCAATAAAAAATAAGGCATCATTAGGTGCCTCAAATCAAACAAATAAACAAAAACTAATGATAAGGATGAAGGCAGGAGGTCCTCAAACTGGAGAGTAGTAACTAAAAAATTCATCTGGGGACTGATCAACAATGCCTGCTGCTTTGTTCTAACTGAACCAGCATAGGAAGATTATTTTGCTCACTTTCTTCAAAGTCTTGTCTTTACCCACAACACATTCCCCAAACAGTGAATGTCACCTAAGTTTAGCTTACAATAGCTGCTTCCATCTAGCAAACAATGAAAATGGTTCCAGTGTGGGTGTTTCTTATTAATTACAACATGAGAAAGAATTTTATTAAGTTTAAGTGATTCAAAGAACTGACCCCCAAATAACAACAGATAAGTAATGAAGGTGGTGGATGATAAATGTATACTTCAAAAGAATGTAGCTCAGCCTGTGCCACTGAGTCATGTCCCTTTCCTTAAAGTCCCCAAGGAGTAAAGGCTCTGGGTGATAAATGCTAGTGTCCTCATGCCTATGTATTTCTAGCTCTAACGTATAACCTGGACAGGAGATGGCAGCAGGGATACAGGTAGAACATCAGGATCTATAACTCCAGCACTTTCTAATGTTACTAGAGTTACCATAGTCACCTTAAATGATTATTCCTGCAGCTTAAGGGTTTGACTGGCTGTATTTTGTAACAATACATTGTTCCCTTCAGGCCATAATCCTGAGAGACCCTCATCGTGAGGATTAAGAACATAGTCATGTTTTTAAAAACTAGGTAAAAATGTACCTAAATCCTAGGAATATTAAAGCATTATATAAAGAAGAAGGGCAATAATCCACAATTATTTAAACTAGCACTACTAATAAGTTTATTAGAAATAAGGTACTAAGACATTTTACATAAAATCTCTTTATTCATACAATTAATTCTAATCAATTTTAATCCATGTAATTAATTTCAAAAACAAAACATCTATGGCTAACTTTCCATACCCTTTGATGGGAGGCCCAGAGAACTACATAACCTGTCTTCAGCTACTCAGCTTGTAAGTAGCAGAGTGGGGATTTGTAAGGCATTGGTATTCAGTGCCCATGGCATCCTAACCACTATTCCTCACCCTCTCCGTGCAGAGGGAGCATTAGCTCAGGGTTTGGCAGAATTGCATCCTCAACAAATGGAAGCCATCGTGATGATGGCTATTACAGCAGTGGGAATTCAATATGTGGTGGGTAAGTGAATGAATCCATGAGTCATCCACACTGAGGCATTGAGGTGATAATTGAGCTCAGGAAGAAATGAGCTCATGGTGGCGGGTGGGTGTGGGGAGGGCAAGAAAGGGCTGAGGGTTGGAACCTGGACCACAAGTAACCATATGCCCTCATGCAAGCTTGGATGGCATTCAAGCCTGAAGTGACTGTTCTTACAACCTGTAGCAGAAATAAATGTTTCCTTCCGGGACCAGTTGAATGACTCTCAGATTTTCATTCTAACTCTTTAAGACTGTTTCTTCCACTTTACTTCAAAGCTGTGACTTCCCTTTCAAAACATTTGCAAAATGGTAAAATCCTACCTCCGAAGAACACATTGAAGTGGAGCTACAAACATAATCACTTCTGTCTGGTAAAGATTAATGACGCTTCCGATATGGATAGTTCTGATTAATTGCTGTCGAAATTCCTGAGCTCAACGGTCAGAGCTGGAAAATGAACTCTTAAATGAACTCAAAAGACAAGAGGCCCCTATATCCTTGAACGTAATCCAATCAAAGAGATTGCAAAGGAAAACACAAGAGGCAGTATTAAGTTCATGGTGACATGAAAAGTCCTTGCTGCATTCATAAAAGGACTACTGGGTCATCCCTCACTAAGAGTGTCCTTTGATATATTAAAACAAATAACAGTCTCTTAGAGAGACTGTTATTTGACTTCACTCATTAAGTATGAATTAGTTGTCCAAAAAAATTTTGTTTGTAAGTCTTGATGCTAAAAGTCATTTAAAACATTAAATTAAGATTAAAAAAAAAAAAAAAAAAGCTTAGTTGCCCATAATTTGAATTGGTAACTGGAAAGATGAGATAAAACTTCAACTCCTATACTGCCATTAAACTGAGGCTGAAAGTTTGATTTTTAGTGGACATATTTCAAGAGAATGGTAGAAGAACCATTACTAAATATTGTGTTATCACACAATCACATTAGGATATCTAAATAGCTGTGTGACCTCAGGAAAATCACTTACGGTCACAACACTGTGTTCTACTCAAATAAAAGGAAGATAGTGACACAATTTTCCCTTATAGTAAAAAGGGATGCAAGTTGAGATGAGGGCCCCCATGCATCTGCTCTGTTGACTATGAAGACAGTGCATGTGTGAGCTCCTTCCTACCTTCTCCTCCAATGTGTCGCTTCTTATGCCATGGGAACCAACCATGTATGAAATGTAGTTTCAAAAGTGTTTTATATGTCTTGACTCATCATTGAAGATCACTAATGGGTATATTTGTATCTCATCCTTTTGATAACCACTGACTTGTGACATTTCTTCTCTGTTTTAGTCCATGTCTTCACACTGTTTCATGCTAATATCTCAATAAACAGGTTGATGATTTCAGTTGGGAATCCCTCACCTTTCACCTTTCTGTGATAAATGTCAGCTCATTACCAAACAGCTCTTATTGCTTGTCAACTTCTTTTATCCATTGTTTAAAACTGTTTTTTTTAAAGGCTGTTTATTTTAAGCTATAGATTGATACTCATGTTTGAATCAAAATATGCATATGTCACATATGTAAACATACCTAGCTTAGAAATCAGGATAATATGTATTATAGCAATAAGCAGATTATAACATAAAGGGAAGAAAGGCAGCAGGAACAGAGTCGGGTTAGCCTTAAGCTTAGAGAAGAGTCAGTTTGATCAAACATTTGCATATGAACTAAGATAGTCTCCAGATTATGTCTGGAGATGATGTAATGAAAATACAATGGTTAGGAACTAGCATGCCTGCGGTGGATCACTGTGTTTGTTTAAGATAGTCAGGCTCTCCTGCTCCAGTCTCATTCATCTCAGGCAACCCTGATGTCTCTGCTGGAGGGTAATAATCATTACAGCATTGATGCTGGCATAGGCTTTTCAACAGGTTTTGGCCAAGGAAATAAGAAGTGGCCTGTGCTATTTTGGAGCAGACGATTTAAGACCTATTGTTTTGTAATCACTCTTCCAATTTTGCCAAGAGAAGGAACCTGCCTTAGATAAGGGTAATTCCTTTGGCTGTGATCACCAATGAAGACAGTTTGGAGCAAGGCTGGTGTTGATTGTGTTGTCACACTGCATGAGTGACCATTGATTTTTTTCTAAACTATTAACATCTGTGGGTTTCTGTGACATCATAGTCATGGGAGGGCTAATGATCACAGTGTGTTTATTTTCCTGTTCTACTTTTGTCTATGACCAACACA
The DNA here is from genome assembly GCF_008632895.1 of Mastomys coucha. Taxonomy (NCBI): domain Eukaryota; kingdom Metazoa; phylum Chordata; class Mammalia; order Rodentia; family Muridae; genus Mastomys; species Mastomys coucha. The sequence continues at coordinate 95,392,116 of NW_022196903.1, forward strand.
TAAATCCTGAGGGACAAGTTTGACAAAAGATTATGCTGGTCTTGATGTCTGTATCTGTGAAGTTTATAGCTCAGTGGCTGGTTTAAAAAGACCCTCTTTCAGCCATGAAAACATTATGGTAGGATGAACATAGCTCATTTGGTGGATGATGGATTAGGGACTATAGTCACATACTGAGGAAGAAGTGAATAAAATTATATACTATCTTTCATAGGATTTGTGGTGGTCTATTAACACTTGCATTCTTCTACTTTCTGCTGGTTCTATTTTCCATCACACTGAATTATATTTTACATTCCTCTCTCCATTATCCTTTCATTATAAATTTTCATATAATCCCTTCTGTGGTTACCTGGAGAATTCTAATTTTGATTCATACTAATTTTATTACATCAACTATCAACTAAGTTGCTGCTATCATTGTTTATGATTAATTTAATTTTTGAACCAGAATATTGACATGGAGAGAATATCCTGCCTTTAACTGCTTGATATATCACAGGTGGATATCCTGAGCGTTCACCCTCCACTACCTTTTCCTATCATCTCACTAAGGCTGAAGCTGTTCTTCTTTCCAGCAAGCAGTCTTCTACTGAGATAACAACTTACTAGTGGCTATGCCACTGAAGATAATAACACCCCCTGCCCAAGAACCCAGTGACTGCAAATAGTTCCTGAGTGGGACCTTCTGAGATCCACCCTCATGCATGATGCAACAGTCATGGCCTCATATTGTCAAGACCTTGTGTAAGAAACCATAACTTCAGTGAATTTATGAGTACCATGACTATTTCATGTCCAGAAGACGTTATTTCAGAACAATCTTACCCAGCCTTGGATTCTTAAATTCTTTCTGATCCACCTTCTGTGAAATTAGCTGAACCTCGGAGGGGGTGATACATACATACAGTTTAGGGCTGAGCACTCTAATCATTTACTCTGTGACTTTTGACTAGTTGTGAGTCTAGGCACTAATCTCTGCCCGCTGTAAAAAGAAGCATCTTTGATGATGGTTAAAAGCAGGTCTAATTTCTGGGTATAAACATAAATATTTAGAAATCAGTTTGACCCAATGCTCATTTGCTCAAGTGGTAGGAGATTCTATACACTGAGCCTTCTAATCTTAATATAGTATATTCAGTTATTAGAGTAACTACTGTTCTTGGAAAACAGTGAAACAGTGAGTGATACTTTTCTGAATGTGTTTAAGATTGCTTTTCTTTCTTTCTTTCTCTCTTATTTGTTCGTTTATTTATTTATTTATTTATTTATTTCTGAGACAGTGTCTCACTACATATCTTAGGCTGGCCTTGAAGTCACAATCCTTCTCCCTCGGCTTCCTGAGTGTTGCGATTCTAGACATGCATTGCCATGTCTGGCTTTTCTATATTCAGACAATAACATTTCTCACTATGATTTTCTTTATCTTTCCTACACAGCAATCAGTATACTTATATAATGCATAAATTGATGTCTTAATATACAATTAGTAAATATTTTGTAACTGTGAGTTAAAGTCTCCATGTAAGCAATATATATTAATGTTCATATAAAGGCCTTTATTTGAAATTACCTCACACAGAGAATAATGCTCCTTCCAGGAGCTACCAAATAAAAGGCCCAGTGCCAGGTATAGGATACTTAAGTCCTGATTTGTTGGACAGAGGTGTCCTAGAGACGTTCATAATAACATATTTTATTGTTACTGCTCTCAGTCTCCCACCCAACTTGATGGTAAGATGCCATTGCTAAAAACATCATACACCTTGCTCACAGGGTACAGAGAAAGTAAGTTGTTAATGACAGGAAGCTCCTACCTGCTAGCTAGTTCTCATAGTACTGGAAGGTGCTGTGCATGCTGCTGGGTGAAATGTCATCCAAAGTCTTACTTACCCTGTGAGTTACGATACTGATACACATGGCAAGGTATGCCACACAGACAAAAATGCTGTGTGGGTAATAAATCAACTTCTGACAGGATTTAACGCTTGTTCATAGAAATAAACACATGTCTACAACTGCAAATACAGTTTAAAAACCCATGCTTGGGGAGCTCCTAGGCTCCAGTGGTGAACCTCCCTCCTACAGGGAGGTTCTATTATTATTATTATTATTTCACTAACTTGATGTAGTGTCAAACTGTCCATACCCATGGACGACTGCTGGCTTCAGATCTCATCAGAGAAGTTTCTTTGTGCAGTATATGATAGTTAATGAAAAAACATTTGGTCACTGTGCAAAGATCAAATGTCTTGTGGTGTGTTCTAACTGAACTTCTATATTGTACCTGTTTTTCAGAATCTCAGGTTCAATGGCAGAAGAAGGGGACAGAAAGATTGTAGAAGCTAGAGGTCCAGGAGGACTGGAGCAAAGTAATTTCTTCTAGACATGACAGGGATTATACACTCATAACGTCACAGTAACTGTAGCTACATGTACAAGATCAAGCCAGGCAACATTAAGTGGCAACAGGGTGGGGAGGAACTGATGAGACCCACCTTTAGCTGAAGATATGGACAACTGATGCCTTCTAGGAAGAGAGTCCATTTTCATTAAGATCATAGCCTTTATTAGGTAGACCATGCTCTAGTGGTATATCCATGAGTTTATAGGTAGTACAAACATGAGCTTTTACAAAAAAAGAACATGAGTTGAGAAGGGGGTGGGGTGGATATTGAAGGAGTTACAGGGAGGAGTAAGGGTTGAGGACAGTCAAAATACATTGTAAGCATGTGACATATTCTCAAAGAATCAATAAGCTATTATATTGAAAAAAAATCATAAAAGATGTATGAACACACACACATACACTAGAAATTAAGCTAAAAACTCAAGCATTTGTTCCAAGGACATATTGGGGGAAAAATAACACAGAAAGTAGCAGACAGAACAAAGTGTTCCCAGAACCTTTTGTGAGAAGGGATTCATTGTCAGGATTATAAGGAATTCCTACAACTTAATAAGATAAAGACAGTTTTGTCATAGCTGTAATGACTACAAACTCAGAAAACTTACTCAAAATTATTGTTCATTTCTGAAAATAGAAGTTGAGCCATAACAAGGTATATTGTATGTCCACTAGCATGGTGGAGAATGAGCACTGAGTATTAATAATGATAATGGATTTCCAGAACTCTTGATGTAGCTATTGGGGCTATAAAGCAACAGTATTGTGTTGGAAAATATTAAACATCTAATGTATTTATTTTAAAAATCATGCATTTTGCTCGCTCATTCATCTGTAGGGGCTTTTCATTCATGAAGCTGCTATGAATATTTTTGTTTCCTTTGAACTTGTGGTGACCATGTGGGGACAGAAACTCTCAAGTAGGGTTGGATGCTACCTTGCAAAATCCTATGGATGAGCAGTTGGATGATCTTTCTAGAAAAGAGAGCAAACTAAAATCATTTGAAGGATGCACTAAAAATCCAATGGCATTCTTTAAGGCCTTAAGTTGAGATGGACTTTGCGTATGAGTCTCTTTCTTCTTGCTGTAAGATAATCAGCAACAGCTCTGACTGAGAGACTCTCTGATGTTTTAATGTCAACTTGTGATTGCCTGCTCAGGAAGGGGATCAAGTTCTATGAGAAATATCTCTCTCTCTCTCTCTCTCTCTCTCTCTCTCTCTCTCTCACACACACACACACACACACACACACACACACACACAAGTTGTCCTGTTAATACTTATTCCAAGCAGTCTGAAAATATTTGTTACTGCATTTTATTATTTCAATTTTTATTTTGGGAGGGACTGGGAGGTAGAAAGAAGTGGCAGGTAGGCAGGGGAGGGAAGGAGAGAAAGAAAGAAGGAGGGAGGGAGGGAGGGAGAGACAGAGAGAGAAGGGGGATGTGGGTGCTGTGCTGTGTGTGCATGTTGGGGTCAGAGAACACTTCGGATATTCTACATTGGAGGTACAATCTACCTTATTTTTTGAGACAGGGTTTCTTATTGGGCTGGAACTTACCAATTAGACTAAGCTGGCTAGCTAGTGAGCTCCAGCGACACATGTGTCTACCTCTCTAAAGTAGGGATTGTAAGTTTACTACCAGACTCAGTTTTGGAGATCAAATTCAGGTCTTTCTGCTTGCAGGGCATGCATTTTTCTACTTTACCATCTCCTAGCCCCCTTTTGCACTCTGTCAAGTTATTCACATATGCCAGTATAGCCCAGCTTCCTATCAGCACTGCTCACTTTTAATCTATGAAGAAGGAACATTTGATCCAAGTTTCTGCATGAAGGCCTGTGGATAGCCCTGGTGTTGTTTGTATTTTGATGCTAATTATGCTTTCTCAGGAGGGGTTGCAGACTGAGCAGTGAATCACAGGTGACTTCTTGTGAACTGTCTCCCCACCTTAACTGTAAAATAAAGGCTAGAGCTGGTGATTGGGTAGTGAAAGGGAAGATGGAGCTGAAAAGTTTGGGGAAGGAGGAGAGGAAAGAGAGGAAGAGGAGAAGGAGGTAGAAAGAAGGAGGAAGAGAAAGATGATTCAGATTCTGCTTGACTTTAAATAGTCACAGGTAGCTATGAATATTTTATAAGGGATGGATAATTACAGGACAATTTGTCTTAGCTAGATGGTCAATTTATATCAATATCAATTGGCTCTGTGTAAATTGTGAAGATGTTTTGTGGGGTAAGAATTTATTGATATAAATCTGACTTATAAATTGCAAGCCTCTAGAGTTTTGATTTTACTGGGTTACTGGGATTTGGGACCACTGACCACAGGGCTGGGAATGTGAGTGGAATCCACAGCAAAGAGAACTGCAAGATGGGCGCTCACTGCTTGGGCTAGCCATGGAGGCAGAAGAGTTACCAGGGCCCAAGAGTAGCTGGTGATAGCTTGGGATGGTGCATTTTTAAATATTTCCTGCAACAAGGGCCCTCTGTGTACTTCATTCTAAATGTGTACTATTAACTCAAGGCTGGGATGATAGCAGATGTCATTGGTCCTACTATAATATTTGATGGGCCATCATCACACATCACTGCAAAATAAACTAAAAATACAACAGAAGACACTTCTGGCACGTAAAGAGATTCAACTACTCTTGGGACCTCAACAGCAGTCTAACACCCAGGTTGCTAATTTGGTATCTTTCACCCATGATCTGGTTACCAGATCCTACTGGTTGCCCTGGGAACAAAAAAGTTTTACTTATTTTTTTCTCAGTTTTCCACCTTCTGGGTTATTCCATTAATAAATATCCCCACTTGAGACAGTTTTCAGTTCATTCTAAGAATGTGTCACTGTAGAAAAATGAGTAAGGCTATGTGAGGTCTTTACATTTGCCTGGCTTGTAATCATTTTGGTGGAATGAATGTTAAAGGGACAGTTAGGTTAAGAAACACAAAGATGAATCTCTATAGAGTGGCAGAGAGATGGATGGCACCATGAGAGCATGTGCTAGGTAGACTGAATTTGGGATGGAGGATAGACTGGCTTTCTTGAGAAAGGAACAATCATGTTTCACTCTTGAAAATGAGAGGAAGGTATTCTTAGATACCACCTAGCAATGCTGCTTCTGCATTAGAAGGCACAAGAGGCTACAGATGGAGCTTGGTTAATTCTCTCTTCTCTTTTCTTTATATACTTACATAAAATGCATATGAGGCCAGTGAGTAAGACAAGTCGGCTTTCTTTTGGATTCTACATAACAATGAGTTCTTCCTGGATGAAGGATGACCATCCATTCTGGATTAATTGTTTTCCTGGGAGAGCTAAAGATACCCAGAAACCCAGAAATTCACAAATGAGCAGAGAGATTTAGCACTATAGCCTAAGGTAGTATCTAAGAATGATAAAAATGTTTCAGAGCCATTTTTTTTTCTAATTTTCACTGTAGAATTAATGGTCTTCCCCCTTATAACCATACCATTTAGTCTTTGGAATCCTCTGGTTTTAAAAGAAATAAGAAAGTCACTGTGGCTGACTGATGACACCCAGAATACACATCCTTCTCTACATAGCAGAAGCAAATTAACCAGTGCATAGCCTCACTTTTGAGGTTGGTTACTATAGAATATTGGAAGTCAGAAAGAAAATCTAGAAACTGTAATATTCACAGGACTGGGATGATACCATTGGAAGGCCAACAAAAGACCCCACAGTACCTGTAAGCCATCTCTGTAGATAAAGGAGAAAATTTTCATGGCATCAGGGTACCCCCTGGTTGAGAAGAGATGGGATAGTCCATGCAAACAATGATAGTTTACATATTGGCAATCTAATATTAAAAAGGGCTAGAATCCTCAAAGGCCTTATGATGCTTAGAAAAGTAACTGAAATCCTTACCTAACCTTGCTTTGGTAAAGGATACCCTATCCTTTCCCTGTGAGACCCCAGATTCTGCTTTGATATGTGAGCTGTTGTATATGCATCTGGGCTGCTCTAGGGTCAGATCTGCATGCATGTTTCCATCTCTCGGTTGTCACAGGCTTTCCACTGCAATGCCATAAGAGAACAGATGATTCACAAACTCAACTTTTACTCAGAAGAACAGTTTTGACCTAAGCCTCTTGACGTCTCTCTAGAGTGGGGGGACAGATGTTAGGAAAATAAAAGGTATTGACATCACAAGCTAGCAGATCAAGGACGTGTGCTTGGATATCAAGCACACTATGGTCAGATGCACCTGGCTTTATATTGGTACCAGGGCTGAAGGCAAGTGCCCATACAGTTCCTCCTGTCACTCATTGCTGTTGTTTTACACTCAGGTAACTATTGCTGACAGGAAAGTCAGAGTGTGCTTTGTTTCCTGCAATTGCTTCATTAAGAATAGTCAATTAAAGATAGTGAAATTGAAGCCTACAGAGAAGAGAATTAAACAGAAAAACCTAAGAGATATGAAGAACCTGGTCAAAAGACCACCGATTCACTTGAAGTGCTAAAGGAAGGAAGGAGAATGTGTTAAGCATAAGGTCACGGTTAACAAAGATAATCACGTTGGTGTCAGAGGTTTGCTGCATGGTCAACAGGCTTTTGTGCCTCTACCAAGATCGTCATGGTGAAAGGGCATAGCAGAGGAAAGCTGCTTGCCATGTGACAGTCAGGAAGCAGGGAAAAGCAGCATGAGAGACCACATACAAGACAGATGCCCCAAAGGTCATTCTTCCCATGACACTCCACATCCCCACAGTCCAGTCAGTTATTTCAATGACATTCCAAACCTAGAAAAGATGACGTTCATTTGAGCTCTCCTCACAGGTAGGGTTGCTTGCAAAGAATGTTTTCTTCATTTGATCCAGAAATGTCGAAGAGCTTCTAAAATACTCAGCTGACCAGGAAAATAAATCTACCCAAATGAGGGCTTTAGGAAACTTTTGATTTATTAGGAATTTACCATCATTCATAATTTGGGCAGCATTAGTCTTTAACTCTGTTTTGAAATGATATCACTTCTCCAAACACACAGGAAGCTACTTCTGCAAGGCTAGTCTGCAAGACACATTCCTCAAGTCCAAACTTTTAGGAGTAAAGACAGGAAGGTAGTTTGGTAAAGGTCGTAAAGCCACTCCGCAGATGCACTATCTCCAGACGTCTCTGCTTAATCTTACAAGAGAACTGTGGGTCTGACAGACAGCAGACCCTAATGTCTGTGGGTCACCGTGATTATCTGAAATTACAGTTAGACTTGAGCCTGAAATCTAAAAATAAGTAGCATGCATTCACCACAGTGTTTTCAGCTCTTGCACAAATAGATAACAAACCTTTTTATTAAACAATGATGCATACAAACTTATCAGAGAAAAGCGGCCATTGAAAAAGAAGAAAATATACCTATCACCTTGGAAACAAAATTTATGATCAGAGTAAAGGAGGGGCAAAACCCGAACCCTGCGATGATCAAGCTGTTTTAGAATTGATGTCCACACCAATGTCTTCAACAATGCTCCTTTCTTGCTAGGCTTCCAGAACTTAAATTACGATGTCTAACAGTTTTAAATGAAAGAGTAGCTAGAAACTTGCTTTAGATGGAGCAGGGAGCCTTTCTACCAGTCACCCAATTACTCAGTGACTGACATCAGATAAAGACTTTAACGACATAGAGACTCCATCAGAAGACACCGTGTTTGTCACCCTTTGAACAGAATCAGGCAGCAGACTCTGTCTTTCCTGGCCTCATCTTTTTTGTCTGTTTGGGAAGAAAAATTTTATAGAGAAAATTTATGGGTAGGAATATAAAGCTGTACTACAAGCAGATGGTATAGTAGCTCAACCTTAACTTTTATTTTAAATCAAGCTTAGATTCACTCAGTGTCCCAAAGTTAACAAGTTACATTAAATAGTGCTTTATCCTTTCTACCATGTCACACATACACCAGCAATTTTCTTTCAATACAGTGACAAGAAGGTATTGACTATTTCCTTAGAAGTGGAATTGAAAGAGAAAACACTCTATGCTATTTTGTATATATAGATCAAAACAAGATATTGCCAGAGTTATTCCTCTCCCAAGGAGCAATTATGATACCTGGGCCCATAGCCATGGAAAGGAACCAGATGACTTTTTTCAAGTAAAAGGTAGACAATATTGAAAATACGAGTGGGTCCTTGAAGTGATAACTGGAAGAGATCACTCCACAGAGGTAGATGGAGACAACCTCTTTTACTCATAGAAAAATGATACAGTATCACAAACTAAGCCATCTGATATAGTATCACAAACTAAACCTTTCTGTGTTTTGTTTTTTGCTAGCTGGCAGCTGTATGCTTTTTAAACTTTCCACCTTAGATTGTTTCCCATGGATTTTTTTTTTCAAAACAGCTATTATGACTCTTCTTATAACTTCATACATGCAGGATCTCAGAGGGTAAAAACACAACAAAGACAAAGGAAAACAAAGGAAGAGGGTCTTTCAGTAGGTTAAGTCTCCATCATCATCTAGGTTTCTCTGTAATCTGAAGGGCCACGTTCTGCATGTCAGAAACAATGCCCAACACAAGAATGGTTGCTCACCGATGACCTACAATTCTTATTAGCTTGTGTCATGATACCCATGGGCGCCCAAGGAGCCATTATTAGCCCTCCCACCTTGAGTGCAAGTGTGGAGGAGTCTGAGAATCCATTATGTAGCAGATGACTTCATCCTGTGGAGACAGCCAGTGACATGTAAGAACACGACTACAGGCAGAGATTTGTGGTTTGCCAAAATGAATGACTAGTATGATATTTCCAATCATGGCCAAATAAGCCCCGTTGAGAAGCTGACGGACACTGCTGATGCACAGCCTTTTTGCATCTTCTCTTCTTCTTCTTGTAGCATCTTGAGTTGTGAACAATTAGGTCAGTCTGGTCACTCTGTTTTCAGGTTGTTGTTAGTGGTCTAGCTAATAGCAAATGGCTCTCTGGGTTAAAACAGCTGAGTATTTCAGGAGACTGGTGGTCAGGTAAGTATTTTAATGTCAAGGCTTCTTCTGTAGAGGGATTATGTTACACAGAAAATAAGTTTTAAATTGCATAGAAGCTCAAGTTGTTATGAAAGGGCCATTGATTAATTCTTTTAGCTGTGTCTAGTGTTTGTCTCATACACAGGATTGTAAGATTGGAGGAATGACTTCTGGTGTGGCTAGCTGGCCATGTTAGGAGAATCTAATAGCTTTTAGAAAAACTCAACTATAGTGCAGATTTCTTATACATATATTTTGGGTAATTACAAAACAACCCTAGCCTTAATGACAGTAACAGGGTCAGCTTAAAGAGATTCTTTCCTGTGACTGTTTATGGTGTGCCCCTCACTACATATAAGCTGTAATTTAAAACCTCCTCCAGAACAGTTGATCGAAATACCATAATTAATGGGTCTAACTGCCATGAATTAAACTGCACTCCTTTGGCAAAAGGGAAGGAAGAGGAACTCAGAGAAAGAGTTAGGAGAAAAACGATGCCTCATATGTTGGTGACTTAGCTCCAGTCTCTGTAGAAAGACACCAGGCACTTGGAAGTTAGTGAGAAGAGGGAGAATGATCCAGACAAGTTTGTTCCTGCCATGGAAGGACAATCACATGAGGGTGAAGACAAGTGTTTCACAAGATGTTTGTCCTCAAAAACAAGTCTTAATACAACACTGAAGAGGTGGATGTTGAGAAAATGGTTCAGTTAGCAAAGTGTTTGCTGAGCAAGCACAAGGACTTAGGTTTGAATCTCAGGACTCATGCAAAAAGCAGGGTATGGGAGGTAAGTCAGGAGAAACCCTGGGTCTAGTTGACAACCAGTCTAGAAAAATTGCTGGGTCCTGTGTCCCAGTAAGAGAGACTATTTTAAAAAGCATGATTGAACACTCCTGCAATTCACTTCTGGCCTCCATGTGCACACATTTCATGCAGACACACACACACACACACACACACACACACACACATACACAAAGAGAGAGAGAGAAAGAGAGAGAGAGAGGAAGAGAGAGAGAGAGAGAGAGAGAGAGAGAGAGAGAGAGAGAGAGAGAGAGAGAGAGAGAGAGAGAGAGAGAGAGAGAGAGGCACACAGGTACACATACACATAAAATGAAGAAACAGAAATATTTCAATATTACTTCACATTCAAGAGAAATTGTAAGTAGTCCTGACTTGTTCTTTGTGTGCTTAAACCACACAACTTTGCTATTCCCCCTCCCCTAGCATGAACAGGACACCCCAACCACTCTGTGCAGTGGCATTCAGAGAGTTTAAATGCCCAAAGTTAGAAAGTTAGCAAGTGTTGATGTTGAAACTAGCAGAAAAAGTGACTGTGAACCCTTCCCATCTCTACAGTGAGGTGGTAGCATGGCTATGCCCAGTGGGGAGACATTAACCCTCCATGTATTTGTGTCTCTGATCATATGTCTGGGATCTAGCCAGGTATAAAGGCAGAAATCGTTATTCAGTAGGTTGGGGTTTGAAACAAGCACTCAAATAAAGAAAGTTTTGTATGGGGCAAACTAGTAGAATTTGTGGAATATGGATTTCAAAGGAGAACCAAGAAGAAAACTTCTTGCATAAAAAAAAAAAAACTTTCCTGTCATCTAAAATAATAATTATGAAGTTGAACATGCTCCTCCAAACTAATTGCATCACACTTTATTAAGTTTTTTATTTGTCTTCCCTATGCTATCTTTATATTTTCCCTGTAGTCTCAGGGGTGTGACACAGGATTTCACACATGCTCAAGAAGGTACTCTACTACAAAGTGATGTCCTCATAATTTGTTCATTAAAACAATATTGCTAAGAACAAGAATTCCATCTGATTGTGTCAATTCTTCCTTCACTCAAAAGGTATGACCTCCCAGGCATATGAGAGCTTAAGAATATCCTTTACTTTCTAGTAATATTTCAAGAGGTCTTCCAAGAAAGTGAACAGACTGAAGATTGGAATCAAGGACACATAGACTCGAGTCTCCAAAATGGTAGTTGTGTGACCTCTGTAGACATCAGTGCTTTTGTTTAAAAAAAAATAGGGATCTTGGGCTGGTGAGTTGAGATCATAAGTGAGATTGAAGGTGCTTGCCACTAATTCTGATGATCTGAATTTGATTCCTAGGACTCTCACTGTGGAAGGATTACACTGGGTCTTGCATGCTGTCCTCAGTCTTCCAATTGTACTGTGGTACAAACACACACACACACACACACACACACACACGTACATACAAGTAAAACTTATCATACATAAGGATACTAACAGGACTGAATTTACACTCTGCTCATGAGGACTGAGATTTTATGTGCATAGGACACGATCCGCACTCACTATGGCCTCATTAAATTTTAGCTTTCATTTTTAATCACAGAATGGATTCATTTCCTAAGGCCATTATTACAGGTCACCCTAAACTCTGAGTCTTCTAACAACAGCAATTTGCTCACTCAGTATTTCGTGTCACAAAATAACCAAGTCATATGATTACCTGGGTTCCCTCTCTCCAAAGGCTGTAGAGAAGAACCCACTCCTGCCTTCCCCCCAGTTTGGGGACTCCAAGAAATCCACTTGCCTTCATAACTCCCATCTCTCTGTCTGTCATAATATGTCCTTCTGTTCTTCTGCTAGTCCTTCTTGAGTGTATTTCCCATAAGGACCCCTGCCTTTGGACTCGGGTACTGATGGGATAATGCAGGGTGGCCTCAGCCTGAATCTTAATTACATTTGCTGTCCTATCCTCTCAGGTTTATGAACATGAGTGCTGAGGAACGTGTCACTGAACTGTCCTTCTGAGGGCCACAGCGTGTGTGAGTAAGAGGACTTGCCCTTTTGAACATGTCGGGTGATCTCTCCTAATTCTGCTTGTTTTCCTGTGGACAGGTGATATGGATCATACCCACTGAAAATCATAGAAAGCAGCAGGTGTGAATGGAGGATGTCAAGGAGGGATGGCATGGAGGTAGGGATAGGAGGGGAGAAAGCAGAGTCTAAACAGAACTCCAAGGTGGGAGTGAAGGATGGATTTGACCCTTAGATTTCTACTTAGCAGGAATGAGAAGTAGCATTTCAGTTCTGGTGTGCACATGAGCAGAGGCAGGACTCAGCTAAAAGCACTAAAACATAATCTGGCAACATTGACAATAATGTTTATTGTTGCTTTCTCAGGGTCTGTCTGGTAAGTGACCAGGTGGCTAGAAACATTCCTCGCCTTGAACCTATTTTCCTTTACCTATTTTCACCTATTTTCCTTTAAAGTCTTCCCTACTACTGTTTCCTAATACACTGATTTTCAGAACCGCACGGCAGGTTGTTCATTGTTCTACAAGTGGAGTCGGTGGAGAAGGTGGCATTTATGCTAGGATATTCTGCCATCTGCAGGTAGTCATGGGCTGCTGCAACACTCATAAAACAAATTAATTACATGAGTTTGGAAAGGGACCTTTTACTCAGAATCTCTGAAGGCTCCAAATCTACTTATCGAATTCTTGCTAATTAATACAGACATCCTTTGGTGTGTGTACAGAATTAACTTCAGGATTCTTAGAGACTAGAATTTTTAGATACTCATGTCCCTTACATAAAATTCTATATGCCTTTATTTTGTCTTCTTTACAGTATTATAATGCCTAATGCCATATACACATTATACAAATACTTTTAGAACTGTATTATTTGGGGGAAAGCAACAAAGTAAAGATTAACACACTCAGTATAGATATACATTCCCTTTCCCAGTTGGTTCAACAGTGGATACTTGTAGTTTGTTCAGTCCATACAGAGAGAAAGGACTGTGGTGTCCTCAGTCAAAAACATTTGTTTATAGAAGATGCTTGAAGATGTGTGCAGGTCACTCCCATGCACCTGGGATTTGCCTACGAGCTGATGTCCACATACTCAGCTCAATAGGCTTTTGTTGTACAAATCAGCAGTTTCTCACTTGTTCTTGCATCATCAGTAGAACCTGGGGCCTTGTTGGAGATGGGCTTGGCCCATCCCTCTGAATCTGGTGCCATAGTGAGCTGTGTACAATAGCTTGTTGTACCCTGCTGCAACTAGTAGATGCTAGAAGCCCCCGCCTCTATGAATTGGGTGGGATGGGTGTATGTCTTAGTTAGGGTCAGTCTATTGCTGTAAAGAGACCATGACCAGGGCTGCTCTTATAAAGGAAAACATTTAACTGGGGCTGTCTTACAGTTTCAGAGATGTTGTCCATTATCGTCATGGCAGGAAGCATGGCAGTATGCATGCAGACATGGTGTTGGAGCTGAGAGTTGGACATCGTCATGTACAGGCAGCAGAGGGAGTCTGTGTGCCACACTCAGCCTAGCTTGAGCGTATATGAGACCTCAAAGCCTATTTCCACATTGATATACTTCCTCCAACAAAGCCACAACTACTCTAACAAGCTCATATCTCCAAATAGTGCCACTCCCTATGGGTCATAGGAGTCTATGAGACTATGGAGGACATACATACTCAAACCACCACAGGAAGCAAGGAAAAATCTGGGCCCTATAGCAGAGAAGCTGATGAGAGAGTCTGGCCTGCCTGCATCACTTCATAAGTTAGCAAGTGGAAAAGACATGATTTTGATAAAAATAAATAAATAAATAAATAAAATCTCATGTACTCGCAACACTGCCTGTGTTTTCTTTACTGCTGAGGGATTATATATTTTTTAATCCATATATTTTTGTACCTGCTTCATTTACACAAAGGCAATGTTGGCTTAGATTGCCTTCAATTTTATCTTAAATTTAAAAATCACTTATAGGTTTAAATTGAACCCATTAAGTAAATATTTTTATACACTCAGCTAAAACAAGAGCTGAAAAAAATGCAGAGTGAAAAAGATATACTATTCTACCTTACAGAAGGTCAGTTAAAAATAAAACTAGGTTGTTCCTAAATATTTTAATATAATTACAGTGGGATATACACAGGCATACACACATACTCACAATTCATCATGTAGTCTAGACAGGTCTCAAACTTACAGCAGTCCCCCTGCCTCAGTCTCTTGAGTGCTGGAATTGTGGCTTGGGAGAATAGCTTATGTTTTAATGGGAGTCGATAAAACGGTTTGTTGGAACCTCACGGAATCTTTTCATATTGTGAAATTGTACAAGTAGATTTTAAAATCTCTGGATAAAAGTGTTATAAAGATGGAAGAAATATTGTGAAACTATATGGAGGGTTTGTGAAAAAGATGGGGTTGTTCATGATAGTGGGAAAACCAAAAACAAACCCCACACTGAGTGTCATAAGAAAATTTCTCCCAGTGCGCATCGGGCATCATGGGGGAAAGGAGTCCAGAGCTCTCTTAACTGCCCACCCTTGCTAACTCTCAAAGTCAGCAAAAGACTACTGTGGACTATTAGGGTTCAAGGAGTTTGACCCCATCTCACCCTAACTTGCTGACCGAGATGAGCCACTACTCTGGAAATCTCTTTGACCACAGTTTTCTCGTCTGTACAACATGGAGAACAGCCATCTTTCCCTGCTTCAGGCTCTTGAACTGGGGTGCAGACCAGAATCTCCTAGCGATTTGAAAATGACTGTAAGGATATAGAGTGAATACATTTGGCAGAGGCAGAACTCAGCTAAAGGCACTAAAACATAATCTGGCAACATTGACAATAATGTTTATTGTTGCTTTCTCAGGGTCTGTCTGTTAAGTGGCCGGGTGGCTAGAAACATTCCTTATGTCTACTGGATCATACCAGTGTGATCTGTGTTCTTAATTATTATTGGCGAATGCGAAATGGTAGTTTGTTTATTGGAAGTAGCAAGCAGGGTAGATGTCACCCAGAAAACATCCATGCCTCTCTTGAACATTTGGAGCTGCTTAATATGAACCGAGAGCCTCGATCTATTTTTTTAAGCTGCTCAGGTCACTGTGCTATGGATGCAAGGGGTGGGTAGGGTAGGATGGGGATAGACTAACTACAGACTTATTCTCCTCTTTTTTTTTTTTTTTTTGGTTTTTCGAGACAGGGTTTCTCTCTGTAACCCCGGCTGTCCTGGTAATCCGCCTGCCTCCGCCTCCCAAGTGCTAGGATTAAAGGCGTGCGCCACCACCGCCCGGCTTTATTCTCCTCTTAACTAAAAGATATTTGCATTAGAATTTTTTCTTTTATGTGCCATCAATTGTCTAAGAGAGAGAGAGAGATAAAACCAAGATGAACTAGATTAACAATAGCCTAAAACCAGAGCACTAACTTTGTGCTGCTCTCTGCAAACAATTCGTAGCTCTAGGCTGCACCTCTGTCTGTATGACACACAGGTGGTTACTATTGGTTTCTTTGACATAATAAGGTAACACACCCATTACTCAAAAAGACACCAAAGAGTTCCTCATATCGTAGAAATAGAAATGAGTTTGGGGTTGCGGGCATGCATGTAGAATCACAGACAAGTAATCTTTTGACGGAATGAAGGCAAAAAAAAAAAAAAAAGTAGTGAAATGTCAGAAGATACTGAGGTAGAAGAATCCAAAAATGGATGCTTGGATTTTCTGGAGAGGGGTCTTACATTGGGAAAAGTTTGAAAACAAAACAAAACAAAACAAAACAAAAAACCCAAACAGACTTGTATATGTATATTTATGTACAAGGTTTTAAGTACATAGGTGCTCAATAAAATGTAAACTTGTAAAATGTATGGTGTAACTATTTTTTATAGACACAGCTGGGGGTTAAATTCTTGCTGAGGCTACACAGTCAACTCTTGTGGACTAGAGGCACAAATGATACCAGGTGACATCTTTAACTACAAAGATCAAATGTTGAGACAGAATTAGTATTATTAGATTAGATGTTATTAGCATGTATTAGTATACAAAATAACTAGTTTAAGATAAACTAGCAAAACCACTACAGACATAAGTATGGAGAGTTCTCAGAGAAACAAGAATAGAATACATCATACGGGGCGGCTACAGCCCTTCTGGGTGTGGATTAGAAGGAATCAAAGTCAGCAAATGACAGAGATATCAGCATAACTCTGCATTTATTCAGTCAGGTATAACTGGGCAGAATCCAGTTATTCTGCGGAGTCACCTTCAGGGGAAAACTCCACAGGAAGTCCTTTGGGAAGGCAGGTGGATGAGATGCCTTAGAACTGAGTGAGCTGCTTTGCAGTGGCGATGGGGTGGAGGCACAGGTAATCAGGTTCAACACTCAGCAGCCTTGCACAGCTGAAGGTAGGACTAACATCAGAGAATGCAGAGGCAGAGTGTCGTGACCACCTTGACCAGCAAGAATGACCAACCTGAGAGCTCTTCTTTAAGCAGTTTATTCAGGAACCTTGAACAATCTTCTGACCCCCAGGGCAATACTCTAGGCCCTTAAATGCTCTATACTGAGCCTATCCCATTGGGCCACGTAGCGAGTGCAGATAGGCCACCAGAAAGCAGAAGCAAGCCAAGCTAGCAAGCATAGCCAAATAAGGACTTGTTTAAGAGAGTGCCTGCTTGCTAGAAAGCAGAACCAGGCACCATCTTCGGGCGTGGCTCTAGCAGCTCTCCACAGTTCCCCCTTTTGTTTTAAAACGCAACAGGCAAGAGTAGAGGTCTGATCTCTGATGCTGGAAACAGGGACATTGTACTGGCCCACACCCGGATTCACTCGGGGAGTGCCAGACCCATCGATACCTTTTTCTCAGAGACGGGGCCTGGGGTACAACCCCTATGCAATCAGACATGCTCTTCTCGGGCTGCTAGAAGCTGACCCGGAGTGCAGTGCATAGCCTTGCATCCTGAGTGTGACGATCATTTCTGCATGACTGCTAGCCACACTTGGGGGGACTGTCCGGCCTCAATGGTTGTAAAGGCTTGCACTATCATGGCTGCATTCTGCCTCTGAGTAAGCCGCATCTTACCCAAGCACCAAAGGCCCAAGGAACAAGCCAGGAGCAAAGTAACCATTATGGCTCCCATGCCCGCCCATTCCTTGAGATGATTCATAGCGGAGGCGATCCAAGATGACAATCCTTCAGCTACAGAAAGATCAACTCGGGTGGAATCCACATGCACGATAGCCAGGCGAAGATCTCTCATGGTGTTTTCTAATTCTTGGGACCAATTTCCTATAAGATATTCAGACAATCTCCAAGATAGATTAGCAGCCAAGGTATAATTATGATATTGCACTGATGTAACACAAAGGCCTTGTATCTTCCATTCACATCCCAATTGAGCAATCTGCTACAAAGTATAAAATAACCTTTAACTGCCCAAAAGGCCTTTCTAGCCTGACATCCTGTCCAGAGGGGTAAGATCTCTTCTCTAATTCCTGTACAATATGGTGTCCATCTTGGCTGATTAGGGATGGTGGTATTCCCCTTCTTGCGAGAAGCGGGCCACCAATCAGCAACCCAGGTTCCATTAGTACTATTAACTATAGCATCATGAACTGCACTATTAATACCATCTAACCAAGCAGCAGTTTGATTCTATATCAATACACATTTACTTCTATCACTAATATTAAGCACTACATGCATACAAAAATTACCTTCTAAACTAATACTCATATTTCCTTCAATAGGACTTATCTCTTTATCCTCTGGCAAATAGGGAACACCTAAACTTTTATTACTAGCAAACAAGTGGGGAAATATTTGTGCATCATGACGAACTGGAAGAGGCTTCGGAAACATGGACATTATCCCCCAGCGGGGTTCCATCAGGGCTGGCATCCAGCTCAAGCTCAGAATTGGCAGTAGGACTAGGATCCACATTTTGACTGCACTTTCGCGTCAACCATTCAGGAACCCACAGAGGCTCCAAATGATCCTGGGGAAAAACACAAACGGACCCTCTCGCCCATGCCAACACTGGATCAGGACCATGCCATATGCCTGTGATCACATCCTTTCATTTCACAAAACCTTTTAAGGATCCTCCACTGCGCTGATGACGGTCAGCAGCAGAAAGGCCATCCACATCCAAATTTAAAAAATTTAAGGTAAAAAGAGCAAGAACAATTCTTTCTTTCTGGGTATGGCCCTGGCCAATTCCCCCCTTTTGTTTTTGTAAAATTTCTTTGAGTGTGTGATGAGCATGCTCCACAATGCCTTGACCTTGAGGATTATATGGCAATCCATGGGAAACATGAACTTCCATTTGTTTACAGAAAGACATAAAGGTTTGAGCCATATAGGCTGGTCCATTATCTGTTTTCAGCTGCTGGGGCTTACCCCAGGCAGCCCAGGCTTCTAGGCAATGCAAGATCACATTGCGTGCCTTTTCTCCACTCAAAGGGTTGGCATGTATAATCCCAGAACACGTGTCTATAGACACGTGGACATACTTTAAAGTGCCAAATTCAGAAATATGAGTAACATCCATCTGCCACACCCGTAAGAGATGCAAACCGCGAGGGTTAACTCCTAACAAGGGAGAATGCAGGTGGGTAACACACTGGGAACATTTTAAAACAATCTGTTGAACATCAGCTCTAGAGATATGAAATTTAGCCTGTAAGGTCCTAGCATTAACATGGAATCTTTGATGGAAGTTCATGGCCTTTTCCAAAGAAGAACTCATAAAAATGAACTCAATTCTAGTAATTTTATCTACCAATGCATTTTCTTCACTCATTGGGCCTAGAAGGCCTGAATGTGCTCTTACATGTTGAATATAAAATGGATTCTTCCGAAGCCATATCAGATGTTGTAGCTGAAGCACATATGGTTGAATGGGACTACTCAATATTACTTTACCAACAACTTCAAGCATCCTCACCAAATTAACTACATAGGCCGAATCAGAAATTAAATTAAAGGAAAATTTGCAATTTTTAAATACTTCAATTACTATTTGAAATTCAACAATTTGGGGAGACCCAGGCTTAAAATGACACACCACTGGGTCCCCTTCTCCAATTATATAGGCTCTACAGCCAGTCTTGGATCCATCTGTAAAAATATTTGGGGCTCCATTAATAGGACTTTGAACAGTAATTTTTGGAAAAATCACCGGATGTTCCTTAAAAAATGACAATAAAGGATGCTTTGGGTAATGATTGTCAATTACACCTGCAAAACCACACTGCAGGATAGCCCATTCATCCACAGTTCCACATAGAACTCTTACTTGCTAAGCAGAATAAGGGACTACAATCATGGCGGGAAAAATACCGAAATATTGCAAACACTGTTGAATACCGGTATTAGCCAAACTTGCTACAGCAGTGGGATAATACTCAGCCGATTTTGCAGGAGAGATCTTATGATATATCCACAAAAGTGGGCCATCCTGCCATAACAATCCAGTGGGTTGGACCTAAGTTGGCAATACACACAACACAATTTCTTTACTTTCATCCCACCTCTTTAAAAAGGCATTCTGTAAGCCCTCTTCGACTTTACACAAGGCTTCACATGGTGCCAAATTCACAGACCTCTCTTCTTTTATCTGTTCTAACACTGCCTGCCCTTCCTCTATGGCCTTGCAACATCTCTGATCCTCTAAGCACCCCCGGATCAACTTCCATACAAGTCTTACTCCTCTTTTCAATATGTCTTGATCCCAGGCGAAATCCAAATCCTTGCCTACCTTATCCCAGCAGCTTACCGTGAGATTACCTGATACGGCAAACCAAGGGGCTATGGTATCGCACTCACTAAGAAACTCCTCTAATGTGCTTTTCTTCAATTTAAGTCCTTTTGACTGTAACAGCTCCTGAAGAGCCAAAAAAAAATTGGGTGCGAATGAGAAGCGCCCATAGTTACTTTCACTTTTCCTCTGGTCCGCTGTACTGCGAAACTTTATTGCCCCGACTCGGAGTCCGAAGGCTTTCCTTCCCACCTTACCTGGGAACTTACCAGCCGGCTGCCCTGACTGCAGAAAGTTCTGAGCTCTTCGAATGAAGGAGGAGTGAGTTCCCTGTACGAGCCACCACTTGTTGCCTTGACCAGCAAGAATGACGCAACCTGAGAGCTTTTCTTTAAGCAGTTTATTCAGGAACCTTGAACAATATTCTGACCCCCAGGGCAACACCCTAGGCCCTTAAATGCTCTATACTGAGCCTATCCCATTGGGCCACGTAGCAAGTGCAGATAGGCCACCAGAAAGCAGAAGCGAGTCAAGCTAGCAAGCATAGCCAAATAAGAACTTGTTTAAGAGAGCGCCCACTTGCTAGAAAGCAGAACCAGGCGCCATCTTGGGGCGCAGCTCTAGCGGCTCTCCATAGCAGAGGAGGACAGGACCTACTCCCTTCTTAGAGCTCTGAAGCTTTGCAAGTTTGGTTTTAGTTTGCAGGGCAGTGGGGAATCCTTCTAAGTTTTGAAGCAGAAAGTGACATCACAAGAGAAGTGCTGGAGTTCCGAGCACACTGAGCAATGGTTTCCTATTGAAAATCACAGTGTGGAACTTATGGACTGGAGTTGCTTTTCTTACCAGTTGCAAGCCTTTGGGTCCTGCACATTCTGAATACATTTGGCTTGGTCTGGTCCCTGGGATACACTTTAGCTATTCTAGTCTCTCTGTCTCTCTGTCTCTCTGTCTGTCTCTCTCTCTCTTTTGTAAGTTCATGCAGTTTCTTTTACTAGCATATCCACTCTACTTTGTGAATTGCCAGATGGACCCCAGAGACAAGAAAAATCTCACACTGACATTTAGATAAACTTAAAACAAAGCTATGACCCCAAGCAATGGATTACTGCGTGTTTTCCCTATTGCTTCAATTCCTAGTTAAAGAGAGGTTCCTACTCCAGACATAGGCCTTTCAGCTAGAGACAGACTCAGGAAGCAGAGGTTTCAAGCTTTGGGAATCTACCGTGTTTTTTCAGCAATGGTTGTCACCTGGAGAGGGCCATACTCTGTGGATGTCATACCCTCTGCAGGGCAAGGCACAGACTCCACTCCATCTCCTCTTTGTGATGACAGCTGGCTGACATCTGCACATTCTCATGCTAATATTGACCAGGAAGGGGCAGCATTTTCCTAATAGTCTCCTTTAGAAAAATTATGAACAGGAGACTTAGCATAAACAGGAAGAGGCAGAGATCTCAGGCTGAAGTCTCCCTGCATCCTTGCAAAGCTGTCTAGGTTTTAGACAAGGCCCAGAAGAATCAGCTGGGATTTGCACAGACCCACCTTCAGTTCTGAGCTTATAAATAGCAGTTCCCATATTAAATCTGAGAAGTCAAATTTTAATGTTCACTCTCAGCCTCCTGCCATCATGCCATGGTCAGGCATTGAAAAAAACCCATGATCTACTCATGTGGAATAAAGGAAGGAGGGAGGTGGAGGGAGGTGGAGGGAGGGAGAGGAAGGGAGAGAGAGGGAAGGAAGGAGGGAGGAAAGGAGGGAAAGAGGGAGGTAGAAGGAGGGAGAGAGAGGGAAGGAGAGAGGGAGGGAGAGAGAGAGATCAATCAATTCTAGTTTGCTTATCATCTTATGTGTTGTTGCTATTTTGAGCCAGACTGTTCTTGGTTGTAGAGTCTGAGATGTGTAGGATTAAAAAAAAAATTGGTGTGTGTGTGTGTGTGTGTGTGTGTGTGTGTGTGTGTGTGTAGATGCATACTACAGAGTATCTATACAGGCCAGAAGACAATGTGTGGAAGTCAGTTCTCTTCTTCTAGCATGTGGGTCCCAAGCACCAAACTGAGGCCATCAGGCTTCACAGTGGAGCATAATGCCAGCCCTGTAGGGTGTTCAATGCCCTTTCTGTTTCCGCTCAGTAGGTGACAGTAGCAGTAACTCAGCCATGACAACTCAGAAGACTTCATGATAGGTTGGCAGAGCTAAGCCTCCTTGGAGGAGCTGCACCTTCCCAAGGCATCAAGCCTCAATCCTTTTATCACTTCCTGATATTCCAGCCTAACATCTATGGGTTGAGATGCAAAATGGAGCAGGGAGTGAATTAAAAATGAAGAAAACCAGACAGTCCTCATTCTAATTAAAAGTTTAAAAGCATTAAAAACTTTCTCAAAGTTTTAATAAGGTGAGAGAAGTTATTAAAATGATCAGTAAATAATCTCGGGAGCTGGAAGGATGGAGGAAGGGTAAGGAAAATACTCCAAAACCTGTGAGTTATCTCTCTCTCACTAATGTTTGTTTTTAGTGTAAGAGCAACAGCGTACCTGTTCTTCTTTGCAGAGTAATTGCAAAGGAGCTGAGAACTCTAAATCCAGAGTTTCCAAGCTTGATATAGGGACTGTTGAGTAATAAGATGCAAAATGAAGCCATAAAAACTGACCCAGGTTCTATACATTTTTCTTCTAAAATAATCTTCTTGGAATAAGCAAAATGAAATCCCTCCCAACTTCTCTGTTCCCTATTAAAGGGGAGGACATAAAAACGATCAGTTCAGGGTCTCATTTGCTATGTTTCATCATATTTTAATGACCAGCGTATTTTAAGCATACATTGTAATTTCCATAAACAGTAGCCTATAAATTGAGACCAGAGTATAATCGATTGTCTCATTGAGACTGTCTAATGATTCTTGACCTCAGTTGATTTCAAATGCTCCCCCCCCACCCGACCCCCCCGGTAGGATTTCCTGGTGTATCAGTCCCGGCAGTCCTGTAATGTACTTTGTAGACCAGGCTGGCCACCAACCCACAGAATTGCTCTCTCTGCCTCCCAAGTGCTCCCATGTCACCACACCTGGCCATGAATGCTTTTTGAGCTTATAACAATTGGACATTTTATAATTCAGGAACCTGGAGTCAGGTGTGGGAGGACCCTGCTCACTGTGGGCAGTCCTAAGACTGTAATAGGTCTTGGTTGCTATAAGAAAGCACCCTAAGCAAGCTATGGGCAGCAAGCCAGCAGGCAGCATTTCTCCAATGGCCTCTGTTCAGTTCCTGACTGCAGGTTCGTGGTTTGAGTTCCTGCCCTGACTTGCTTTGTTATGGATTGTTCTGTGGAAGTGTAAAGCAAAATAAATCCTTTCCTCCCCCACCCCGGGTTTCTTTTGGTCAATGTTTTATCACCCCAATAGAAACCCTAAGAAAAACCGAGACAGGTGACAAACTTCAGTGCTTCCAGGAACTAGGAAATAAATGCAACCAATTACACGGCCCCATCCTGAGAAAAGTGAGCTAGACAGAATTGTGGTAAAGTAGAAAATGAATATAAAACCTTTTGCTGCTTACTAGTGATATAGAAATGCCTCAACTTTCATTAGAATATATAGAAATATCGAAGAATTTCTGCATGCTATTGAACACTGAGAAGGGACAAATTAATATATTTATAGCCTGCCAACTTGTAATCCTAAGCCAAGTCAACTTGTTTCTTCCACCAACAGAGAACAAAGCCCAGCTGCTCCTGATGGCTAGCTGGTGTCCAGATAGAGACCTGCTCTAGAGCATGACTCCAATATGTTTTATCCATCCCCCAGCTATTTCACATTATTAACTATGGAAACATTTATTAAGCACCCAAGGTATGCAGAGCAGTGTGCTAAAACCAACCAATCAACCAACCAACAGCTAGCAATCAAACAAAATGTAAGCTCCTTACCCTTAGGGAACCAGTAAGCAGGTGTTAGGGAAACACATTAACCCACGTGACCCAGCAGGGCTTAGCGTTGAATTCAGGTTTGCCAGATTTAGAAAGCCTTTGCTAACAAGTCCATCCAGGAGCCTCTATTGACTGTGTTTGGGATATTGATGTACATGGTATACCTGTTTAGGTATTAGCTAAGCTCTTCGTCAAGTTTGCCAGAAGCCCGGTGAAAAACTATAGCGCTAATAAAACGCAGAATCTGTTGGGCTCCTCAGGGCTGTGCACAACTGGTATGTTTCAGCAGACATGAAATATACTGGACACAGGGTTTCCCTCCCCTTCCCTGAATCCCCAGTCAGCCCATGTGTAAGCTCAGAGGTGGATACTAAAAGACACAGGAAGCATAGAACAGTGTTTGTGGGAAGGGAGCCAGAGTTCTGAAGGCAATACAGTCTGCGCCGTAATCACCAAATGCACCTTTGTACCTAGGTGGAAGGGAGGAAACTTTAAAGCTAAATTTACCCTTAGACCTTGGAAATCAGATTCCAGTTAGAGCATTCACAGGAGATGCCCAAGTCAAGAACAAACAGCCAAGTTGACTGTCAGTTACTTTGAACTGCTCTGTGATAAGCAAGCAGGAAGCACCTCTGTCAGCATGATACTTGTTCATGACTCTTCCACCCATTAGTCTATCCCATTGCACACCTACATCGGCATTCAGCCACCACTTCTGGAATACCATAATCTAGGGAGAATATAGACCATGAAATCAAAAAGTGCAATGTGGAAGGAAGGTAAGGCATTAGTCCTTCATATAGGTCAATCAAATCTTCTTAAGAGAGGAACTGGCCCACCATGGGGTAACAAAGGTAGGGCACTAAAATGCACTTAGGAACACGGAAGGCAACTACTCAGTCACTTTTATTCATTAGCTTAAAAGAGACACTAATTCATTGTTAAATATATTTCTATGGGGATATGGATTCAGATCACAGGGTTAAGTAGGTGAAATTGCACATCTCTGTAGGACCATGCTTCCAAGCCAATTTTTCCATCTGCAAATAGAAGGGTTTCTGCCTTGCATCTGAGTGAGGTTGTGCGAAGTGTACTGCATGTACAGCACTTGCTCAGTCTCTTTCTGACCTCATCCTTCCAGCAATGCTTCTAGAGCTCTTGGACTGCATGGAGTAGTCTTTCTACATGTACTGCTTGCTTTGCCACAGATCACCACGTTAAGTCTCAGAGATCTTGTACTAATTCCTTTTTGGTACTCCCCCTTGAGATACTATAATCACTAAATGAATGGTCACCGACAGTATGGACAGATGAGTGGCTAGGCAATGGAGCTCAAAATAACGACATCTCAAGAGCTAACCAGGTTGGAGTTCTATTTCTTTCTTCAGTGGCAAAGTCTCTGAAGAGCCATCGTTGCCATTCAGATCTTTTACTTGATTAGTTAGAGTCGCAACAAGGTAGTTTATATTATTTGTAACTATTGTGAAGGATGTTGTTTCCCTAATTTCTTTCTCTGCCTGTTTATCCTTTGTGTAGAGGAAGGCCTCTGATTTGCTTGAGTTAATTTTGTATCCAGCTACTTTGCTGAAGTTGTTTATCAGGTTTAGAAGCTCTCTGGTGGAACTTTTGGGATCACTTAAGTATACTATCCTATCATCTGCAAATAGTGATAATTTGACTTCTTCCTTTCCAATTTATATCCCTTTGATCTCCTTTTGT
>NW_022196903.1:95418455-95418845 GCF_008632895.1 Mastomys coucha
TCTGTGCCCTCTAGTTAGTCTGGCTAAGGGTTTATCTATTTTGTTGATTTTCTCAAAGAATCAGCTCCAGGTTTGGTTGATTCTTTGTATAGTTCTTTTTGTTTCTATTTGGTTGAATTCAGCCCTGAGTTTATTTCCTGCCTTTGACTACTCCTGGGTGAATTTGCTTCTTATTATTCCAGCACTTTCAGGTGTGCTGTCAAATAGATGGTGTATGCGCGCTCCAGTTTCTTTTTGGAGGCACTTAAAGTTATGAGTTTTCCTCTTAGGACTGCTTTCATTGTGTCCCATAAGTTTGGGTATATTGTGACTTCTTTTTCAGTAAACTCTAGAAAGTCTTTAATTTCTTTCTTTATTTCTTCCTTGACCAAGTGATCATTGAGTAGAGTG
>NW_022196903.1:95420034-95482151 GCF_008632895.1 Mastomys coucha
GTTGTGTCAATGTTTTCTATGGTATCTTCTGCCCCTGAGATTCTCTCTTCTATCTCTTGTGTTCTGTTTGTGATGCTTGCATCTATATTTCCTGACTTCTTTCCTAAGATTTCTAACTCCAGAGTTGTCTCTCTCTGTGATTTCTTAATTGTTTCTACTTCCATTTTTAGGTCCTGCATGGTTTTGCTCAATTCCTTCACCTGTTTGTTTGTGTTTTCCTGTAATTCCTTAAGGGATTTTTGTGTTTCCTCTTTAAGTGCTTCTACTTGTTTACTTGTGATCTCCTGTAATTCCTTATGGAATTTTTTTGTTTCCTCTTTAAGGGCTTGTACCTCTTTACCTGTGTTCTCCTGTATTTCTTTAATAGAGCTATTCATGTCCTTCTTAAATTTTCTAGCACCATCGTGAGATATGATTTTAGATCCAAATCTTGCTTTTTCGGTGTTTTGGGATATCCAGGACTTGCTGTGGTGGGAGTACTAGGTTCTGATGAAGCCAAGTAGTCTTGTTTTCTGTTGGTAAGATTCTTGCGTTTGCCTTTTGCCATCTGTTGATATCTGGTGTTAGTTGTTCTTGCTGTCTCTGACTAGAGCTTGTTCCTCCTGTGGGTCTATAAGCCTGTGTCAGTACTTCTGGGAGATGAGCTGGTAAATCCCGGGTGCAGATGGCTGTGGATCAGTTGTCTGTCCTGAGTCCTGGGGTCAGAGCACACGCTGGAGACAGGCTCTCTGCTTGTGGGAAAGGTTCAGAGAGGACTGTGGGTCTGTCGTCCCTCCTTGGTGTGGTCTGAAGTAGAAATGATCCTGACCAGGCTGCTTTGTGACTTGTGAGGCCTGTGCCTCCTGGCTGGTCCTGCCTTAGAAAGTTACCAGGGAGAAAATGGTGGATCTCACTAGGGTCCCTGGATTAAAGTACTCCCTGAAGGCAGGCTCTCCACTTGCAGGGAAGGGGCAGAAAAAGTTGCAGATCCACCACCCTCACTCAGAGGCTGAGATTATTTTCAGTCAGCTAAACCAAGGCACTAACTAGTTCATAGACAACGCTTCCTCACTGTGCCTTTGGACAGAATAACGGGAAAGCTGATTTTGGAAGAGTTTCTGAGCCCACATTTTTTTCTTGTTCTGACATTCCTGATCTAATAACCTCTGAGGCTTTGTTTCCTACCACCTCACAATAAGGATTAGGATTTAGCATGAGAGTTTGGCACACTGGGATTACAACTAGGTTCTTCCAATGGTTTTCCATTTGTGGGAGAGAAAACTAAGCTTTCCTGGGGTCAGTCATCTAAGGACAAAAGACTCAAATGAGATGGATCATTATTCAATGCTAATATGAAGGTATATTGATTTAAATTTCACCTAGGGGCTTCCACAGAGTTTTCAAAAATAAACAGCAGTGACTATTTATAGAGTCTGGAGTATATAAGCTTTATTACTTAATCCTTACTACCACACATGCTTTCCCCCTGATTTTAAAATTATGAAAAGTAAGAGTTGGGGATCCAAAGATACAGAAGGTCTCCCAGGCATCAAAAATCCTTCAGATGTGCCTCACTTTAAAGCCCAAGCTTTGGTTTTGTGCCCTCTGGGCTGCTTTTCTTCCTTTACCTTCCTTGAACTTTTGGACTGAGCTTGGACTAATACCCTAATCCTGAGAATCCATCTAGAAAGTAAAGTGAAGCAAAACTACACTTCACTATTCACACGATTTCCTAAACTTTTTTTTTTCTTAAGATAGTCCTCGGATACGGAGAAAGGACAGAAAGACAAATGGGTCACTTATTCTCTTACCCTGAGGGAGGTTTAAAGATAATCAGGTTACAGACCTGTGGTGCATCTGAAAGTTCATTCAACACTAGCAATCAGGAAAATCTGGAGGTATGTACAGGCAGTGTCAATAATATGGAGAACAAGAAACTGGGCTCAGCTCCATGAAAGAAGGAAAAGTAAGGCAAAAATCACTTAATAGAAAAAAATCACAAGGTTTTGAGATTTCTCCGTACTTTAGTAATCCTGTATTAAAAGGTACTACAATTAGAGCAACAAAAACAAGATATAGAAAAATATTAAGTATGGGTAAGGATTAATTTAGAGGCTGGAGAGATGGCTCAGTGGTTAAGAGCACTGATTGCTCTTCCAGAGGTCCTGAGTTCAATTCCCAGCAACACACGGTAGCTCACAACCATCTATACTAGGATCTGATGCTCTCTTCTGGTGTGTCTGAAGGCAGGGACAGTATGTACTCACATACATAAAATAAATAAATCCTAAAAAAGGATTAATTTAAGATTAATTAATTAATTAATTATTAATGAATACACATGTGCATTCTATCTGAATTATGACTATTTCTTTTCTAATTTATTGATTCATAATTATTCATTAGAATTAGCATAATATCATATATTACATACTAAAATATATAGTATTATATTACTTTAATTTATCTTACAAATATTTTGGTGGTAACTTTGGAGGTTCCAATTTTTCTCTGTTCTCAAATTATTCATTACCTTTAGGATTTATTCTTCCTTCCTGTAAAATAACTACTGCTAATTTTACCAAATTTTAACTGTGTCCTGGCATGATCCACAAAATACATAACCTTTGGGACACTATGTTAAAGGAGCTAGTTACATTTTAGTCTAAGGCTAACCATTCTGTAAAAAATTAATTTTTTTTAATGAAAATAGATTCTTTTCTCAGGAGTAATAATACATCCCGATTATAGTTTCCCCTTCCTCTGTTTCCTCTCAGTTCCTCTCCAACTCTCCTCCCTTTCAGATCCACTCTTTCTGTCTCTTATTAGAAAAGAACAGGCTGCTAAGGATAATAGTCAAATATGAAAACATAAAAAATAAGGTAGACCAAAAACTACCATATTGAAGTTGGACATGTTAACCCAACAAGAGGAAAAGGGTCACAAGAACAGGTACAAGAGTCAGAGATGTACTCGTCCTCATGGTCAAGAGTCCCTTATAATTATTAAGTTAACAGCCATGATATATATATATATATATATATATATATATATATATATATATACACACACACACACACACACACACACACACACACTCACTCACACACACAGAGAGGACTTGGTGCAGACCCATGTAGGCCCTGTGCTTGTTGTTCCAGTCTCTGTGAGTTCATATGCATCTTGTTTCATTGATTCAGAGGGTCTTATTCTTCTGGTGTCCTTTATCTCTGACTCTTACAATCTTTCTGCCTCCTCTTCTCTGGGATTCTCTGAGCTCTGAGGGGAGGGATTTGATGGAGACATCCAATTTAGACTTTCTTTCCTACATAATGTCTGGTTCTTGGTTACCCAGCAGTATCCATTGTGGCTTCCATCTTGTGGAGAGGGCCTTAGATTAAATCAAACATTGGTTGACCACTCCCATATATGCCCTAGAATATTTTGTAGACAGGACAGATTGTAGTTTAAGGATGTTGTGGCTGGGTTGGTGACCACGTTTCTTTTTCAGTAGCCTGCAGAGTACCTTTGCACTTCAATGAGACTTGATGAAGGAGTGAAGGCTCCATGTAGGTGCCAGCTCAACTTCTCCAAGTTCAATTAGTAATCTGGATGTTGCTCTTGGCAATGAGGTAGGACCCTATCATCCGTTGTGGAGATCAACCATTTGTCTTAGCAGCAGCCTGGGTTGTTTGGGGATTTCCATTGGGCCTCCTTGGCCAAACCCTCAATTGAGTGCACCCTCATGCCACCACTGGAAGCCTTTTTTTTTAAATCAATAGATTTCTAATGAAAGATGGATTTCTACAGTGGTTTACAAGTTTGCACTCTCACTAGCAATGGAGGAGTATCATGTTGCTCTACATCCTTGCTCAACTGAACACTGCTGTAAAACACCTTTAATACCCTCCACCTGCACCCCCTTGGTCCCAAGATAGCATCTCTTCTAAATAGCAGTCCCAGATTGGCTGGCATTGTCTGCACCAGCAATCATTGGTCTCTCAGGCAGTTTTCAATTAGATCATCCTGCAAGAGATGCTTTTGTAGCTGCGTGGGACCTGGATGTTTACATAGAGGTGGCCCTATGTATACTATCATCTGCAAATAATAATGCTTTGACCTTTTCCTTTCCAATATGTATCCCCTTGATCTCCTTCAGTTGTCTGATTTCTCTAGCTAAAACTTCAAGTACTATATTGAATAGATGTGAAGAGAGAGAGTAACCTCTTTTTTTTTATTTTAATAGAATTGCTTTGACTTTCTATTTAATTTGATGCTAGCTACAAGCTTGCTGTAAATAATCTTTATTATGTTTATGTATGTGCTTTGTATCCCTGATCTCCCTAGAAGTTTTATCATGAAGCAGTCTTAGATTTTGTTAAAAGCCTTTTCTACATCTAGTGAAATGATCATGTGTGGTTTTTTTGTTTTTCAGTTTGTTTATATGGTGGATTACATTTACTTATTTTTATGTATTGAATCATTCCTGCATCTCTGGGTTGAAGCCTGTTAATCATGGTAGATGATTAATTTGCTGTGTTCTCAGATTTGTTTTGCAACTATTTTATTATTTTCACATCTATGTTCATAAGGGAAATTGGCCTGTAATTCTCTTCCTTTGTTGAGTTTTTCTATGGTTTGGTATCAACATAACTGTGGGATCACAAAATAAATTGTGCATTTTGTTTCCATTTCTATTTTCTGGAATAACTTGGAGAGTATTAGTGTTAACTCTTCTTTGAAAGCCTGGTAGAGTTCAATTTAAAAACCTGAGGTTTTTTTTTTGGGGGGGGACTTTTAAAGACTTTCTATTTCATTATGGGTTATAGGTCTATTTAAATTATTTATCTAATGTAGATTTAACTTTGGTAAGTGATACCTATTGTGAAACAATCATTTATTTTAGATTTTCCAGTTTTGTGGAGTACAGATTTTTAAAATATGTCCTTATGATTCTCTGGATTTCTTCTGTGGCTACTGTTACGTCCCCCTTTCATTTCTGATTCTCTGGATTTCTTCTGTGGCTACTGTTACGTCCCCCTTTCATTTCTGATTTTGTTAGTTTGGACATTCTCTCTGCCTTTTAGTTAGTTTGGATAAGGGTTTGTACATCTTGATTTTCTCAAAGAACTAACTCTTTGTTTCATTGATCCTTTGCATTGCTATTTTTGTTTCTATTTTAATGATTCCAGCCCTCACTTTGATTATTTCTTGCTGTTTACTTCTCTTGGGTATGATTAGTTTTTTTTTTCTATAGCTTTTAGGTATGCTTTTAAATTGCTAGTATGAGATCAGTCCTTTTTTTTTTTAAATTAATATAGGCACTTAATGCTATCAGCTTTCCTCTTAGAATCACTTTCATTGTGTCCCACAAATTTGGGTATTTTGTGTACTTATATTTTGTGTATTTATTTTCATTGAATTCTAGAAAGTCTTTAATTTCTTTCTTACTTTTTGATCCATTTTTTATTCAGTAAAGTTGTTCAGTTTTCCATTAGTTTGTTAAAATTAGTGTTGTTTCTGTTGTTGTTGAAATCCAACTTTAGTCCTTGATTTGATAAAATACAGTGTGTTATTTCAATTTTTTGGTGTCTGCTGAGACTTGTTTTATGTGGTCTGTTTTGGAAAAATTTCCATGAGGTGCAGAGCAGAAGGTATTCTGAGAAATATCCTGTAAATATGTTAGGTTCATTTGGTTTATAATGTATTTCTCTATTAATTTTGTCTAGATGACATGTCCATTGGTGAGAGTGGGGTACTGATTTCTCTCACTATCAGTATGTGAAGATCAATATGTGATTTAAGCTGTTGTAGTACTTTACAAATGTGGGTTCCCATACGTTTGGGGTATCTTTCGTTTTCTTAAAGTCAGTGATCAAAAGTATAGTACACCGATAACTTTACCAGGACTTGTTTCTCATTCTTTTCTGAAGTAAGATTGTAAGGAAAATAGACTGGTCTACACAAAGAGTAAGTTATGGAAAAGACAAGCCCTGGACCCCTTTCAGGCAAGCTTATGGGAAGAATCTAAGATGCCAACATCTAAGGAGCAATCCTCCCTTCCTCTAAGTAGCGATAGCATCCTCCCGCCCGCCCAATTGGTGTGTTCTCTTGGAGTATTCTCAGGTTCACAGCATGAGGAACACTGGGAACTTGGAGTTGTTGTGGCTCACATGACATCTGCATTACCACCTGCAATTGTAGGTAATCTCTTTTCTTTTTAGACCTTTCACATATATATGGTGAGGAATTTATTGGGGTTGCCTTAATTTTGTGGCATTATTCCAGAAACTAATGGCTTTCTTGGGAGCAACAATTCATTCTTTCGATGAATTCTCTCGCTTTTCATTGCCAGGTTGCCTCTGATGGGGCAGTTGAGGGTTGTCATATGTAGTGAGTTAGTCTGATAGTGCTTGTATTCTAATGCTAAAAACTGGTTTCTCAAGATGTGGTTGCCTCCGATGAGATGGTCAGATCTTCAAAATGATGTCATGTGAAATGTTTCCCCAATTTAACTGGTCAATAAAAGGCTAAAGACTGTGACTGGGCAGTGGAGGTAGAAAGGTGGCACTGGAGGCTTGAGGGAGGGGGTTGTAAGTAGAGAGAGAGGGGAGAGGAAGGCAGATGAGGAAGAAGCCACTATGGACCAGAACCATATAGCCAGGAGAAATAGCAAGTAACAAGAGACTTTATAGCTGGGGAATAAGTTAGTATAGCCCTAGATCTGCCTATCTAGGTTTATGGCTTGTAAATTAAATACCTGGATTGTGTGTATTTTATATGGGCTTATTAAGATTATAAATTCCTACTACAGTCATAATGAAGTTGGGCATTAATGGTAAGCTTTGTGTGTGTTTGCATATAAGACAAAATATAACACTCTCCTTTTTAAATGAGAGAAAAAAAAAAAAAGAAACATCTAAAGTTCTACCTTTTGGTTATATGGACCTCTGTGTTGACCTGGATTCTTTTTCTTCAAAACCACAATATTTTTGTGCAAAATTTAGATTATACCTTTTATTCTCAAAAAATTCCTATGTCATAGACATTGTTTTAATAAAATAGGTTGAAGACTTAAAATATTTTTTATATTTTATTGTGAGGAAAATAGTTCAGGGAGCATACTTGCACACATGTTTGACACACTTATGCTAGGAGTTTCTTATACAATATAATTATAGGTAAAATTTCCAGGCCACGATTCAGGTTTCAACACATATTAAAAAATTGTCCTCATGGAAGGTGTACACTCCCCAAATCCCCTGCCTTGAATATCTTGGATAGAACTATATCCGCTCAACTGCCACACGTTCTATAGTCTTAGCTTGGCTTTTTATTTCTTGGTGGGTATCATTGCTTGGCACACCAGACATTTTTCTCTGTTGTTCTGTACTCTCTGCCCTACAGGTGACATGACTTTTTTTGTTGATGACCTTTTCCTCCATCTCTTAGATCAATACCTGGATGAGAGGAGGTACTAAGTAAACAGTTGTTGATAGAGGTGATTATCATTTCTTATATCAGATATCATCCTTTTTATTCTCCTTGATAAAGAGCCAGATTCTAGTGAATAGGAATGTAATGTTCAGTCAGATGAGGGCAGCTTAGCCAATTAGTGTCTTCTCTTCTATCTGCTTCCCATCTGTTTAGCCACCTCTTCTTCAAATACCCCAGATTTGCTTATTCTAAGTAGGAAAACATTAGTACTACTGGAATAGAAACATTTGTCTTAACCTAGTAACAGAACACCCTGAGACATGGGGTTGCCAAACTATTTGTAGAAAGAGGCAGCAAACAAATACCGTAGACTTTGCTTTACAACCATTGTCAGGGTAAGAAGGCATCCATAGCTAGTAGGTAAACAAACTGTGGTGGCTGTGTTCCAATAAAGCATTATTCAAAAAAGCAGATGGTAGCCCGGGTTTAGCTCACAAGCTTCATTGGCTGATCACTGATTTAGAATTATTATCTTGTTTACACTGATTCAGTTTTACAGAGTACCTCAAGCAATGATGTCCAATGCAAAGCTAATGTGACTACAGATATGTGCCACATATGTACTTAAAAATGTCCAGAATCACTTTGAAATAGTTAAAGAAACTATAGCAATAGCAAAACCCAAAAACTGTTCAGATGAAATTAATCTCAGTAGGGTAACTTACTTAGATCAATATTTTAACACTATGAAACACGATGGTTTCATTCCAGCACTCTGGAGACAGAGTCAGGAGGACCTCTGTGAGTTTGAGGCCAGCTTTGTCTACACAGTGAGTTCTGGGCTAGCTGAGGCTACATAGTGAGACTCTGTCTTAAGAACAAATACAGAATTATTTCTATATATAATCAACATAAAATATCATTCATGAAATAGATTCGTTTTTATGTGATGCTCCTAAAATCCTCTGTGTATTTTTAACATTTCTTGACTCATTTTCAGCCTCATTCTAGGACCTCAGAAGCCATATCGGCTACTGTGTTGGATAGTGCCGTCCTCAAGAATATTTTTTCAAGCTTGACACTACTTCTGACAAGAATAAGCTTGGTTGTGCGTATGAGGGCAGAACGATCATGAATGAGTGTCTACCAACATCTGTTCCCTACCCTCTCTATGCCAGCAGCACTCACAATCATGACAATCAAAAATTCTCCAGACTTTGCTCAAGTTCCGCCCAGGGATAAAACCACCCCAGTTGGAACCTCTGATCCAGTTCCAGAACTGAACCTGTTCCAGATCAGTCAGCGCCTCTGTGGTTCATTTGGAGATCACACAAAAGGAAAAAGAAAGGGCCATATTTTTTCTACAGCTCTTTCTAGGTGCCTGTGATCCAAAATGGGGTAAAACTGACTGATAAAAATTTGCAGTTGCATGCATACTGCCCAAAGACTCATGTCACAAGTCCAAATCCCATTTTTCTCAATGGAGCCAACTCCTAGAACGAATCTAAGAACATCAGCTTTCTGAAAATCTACCATCCCTCACCGCTAGAGTCCTGATTTTGAGCATCTCATTTCTGGCATTATTCAGTTAGAAAATTTATCCAAGAGAAGGTTCTTGACAGAATAGGTTCTTCAGCGATGGAGAGGACTTTGGTAACTTTTTAACAAAGGGAAATCATTATTAGTGAATCCCTAAGCGACAAAGATAGTAAGACAAAGAAGTAAAGAAACTTATATCCAGTACACACATCATACTGGGACCGAGTGAGACAGGCCGAGAGCATGCTGGGTATTTTCTCCTCGGAGCAGCTGCTCTGATTTACACTTGAAGCTTTGCTTAATGGCTCACTTCTATCTACAAACACAGACTGGAGCGGTTCAGCTACAGTGAGAAGGATAATGAACATGAGCTATGATTAGCTTTCCCCGTTCCTTTCAGGTGCTATGAAATGATAGAGAGAATTGATGAAAATAGAACAAAAGCTGTCTCTAGTGGGTATGGGTAGCCCCAAAGCAAAGTCTTTAGCCATCAGTCTCCATTCCAAGGTGATTATCGCCATAATGATACGCCCACTCTCTGGGCATATCTGGGATTCAGAGATGGAAGACATATGCTCTTCACGTGCAGTTAAAATTCGTGTCCTGTGCACTTGATTTCACCGAGGACCGTGTGCAGACTTCTAAGTATCTGCCTCAATTGAAGTGATTTCTCAGTCTAACAGGTTTTTGTGTCTAAACTCCCATTATTGTTTAGTTGCATAAAGTATTCTATTTCACCATTTCACCTATGTTACCCAAAGGAATTAGAACCATCATTTAGACCGTATTTCATATTCAGGAAGAGCTTGACTTCTGATGTTCTATAACTTTACATTTACAGTATTGTCAGATTGATGATTTTATACTTATTGCCAGGAAGTTGTATTGGCAGTATTCATTTTTCATTTCTCATCTTATTTTATGAACCATACAGTCTGTGGGCCTTCTATACATACTCTAAGAT
Source organism: Mastomys coucha (assembly GCF_008632895.1). Taxonomy (NCBI): domain Eukaryota; kingdom Metazoa; phylum Chordata; class Mammalia; order Rodentia; family Muridae; genus Mastomys; species Mastomys coucha. The sequence goes on from NW_022196903.1 coordinate 95,429,954, forward strand.
TGCCATGAACGGGGTCCAACACAAAACATGAACCCATTTAAAGCTTTTTAAGATGTTTTATTGTGAGGTTTTTGGGTTTTCTTGTTTTGTTTTGTTTTGTAATTCAATTGTATGGTCCTTGAGTGTGAATTCTGCAGATGTCATACACACTGCAATGTTCAAAGGTTGGATGCTGACCACAATATTTTTTTATAGCATGTGTGGACTGAAACTTTTAAGTATTTCCATAATCATCTTTTGAATAAAACAATTATATAGCTTTTGAGTTAAAATTATCCATCGGAAAATATACATCATGGGAAAACTGGGAAATGGCACTACTTGATATAATAATATATCAAAGTTTTCAGGAAGGTATAGGCTCCTTGATTGTCTATTGATGTCAGATAGGCTTGTCTATTCCTTTGGACAGAGATAAATGACAAACCGGGACAGGGATGAAAGGAAGATGCCAGAGAAGGCAGAAGAATCATATCAGGAGGTTACTAAACACACACACAGACACACACACACACAGAGACACACACACACGCACACACACACACACACCAGGCATGACCCACGAGGTCAAGATACAGACTTTAAAAGTAGAATAGAATGGTTGGCCCTGAGTAAGACGGGAGCCCAGAGTTGGTTTTCTCATGGACTCATAGCAACGGAGAAGATGGGCAACAGCTCTCACAAAAGGAGGGAGGGTTTGGGTCTTCCTGTCTGCTCATTCTGGGATGTGTCAATCCTTCAAGCTGAACATCAAATATCCTGAAGGAATGCGATAAGAGGGGAAGTTGAACAACCTGGGGATTCTAAATGCTTTCCCAATATCTCGTTAAATTAACTTTGTCCACTAAATGGGCTCTGAGCCTTTTAAAAATAATGGCCCAACTTTGCTTTAACAGACAACCTCCGTCAATGGCATCTTATCCCCAGACAGAGGAAAACTTAAACATTTTTTGTTTTCTTCTTCTATGTTGAGTTCTGAGAGGGTCTGGGCATGTTTATCAAACCAAATCACAACAGGAAAGCTTAAAATAGAAAATACTTCAAATTTTACTTGATGGAAAATGCCAAACATTGCCACTGGAGGGCGCCAGTGCACAATTTTATACACCAGCCATTAACCCCCCCCAACTTAAGCTTTTTCCTCAGAAGTTGGTGGAGCACGCTAAATAAAGTCCTATTTCAAAGATTAAATTGGAACTGCTTTATCCTTTCATAATTCAGAATTTCAAAGACCAATTTCTTAGCATAATTGGAAGTCACAACATTTCATACTCATTTCTGAAATCAATATTTTTAGCTCAGCTCGCTTTAACCCAGAAGGTTGGTCCTCAAAAAGATGGGACAGGAGAATAGCTACCCATCACCACTCAGCAATTATTATTTATCTTAAGAAGAGGAGAGTGTGCTCTCGCTAACTCAAATGTTGGCTTCCATAACATTTCAAAAAACTGCCAAGTGCAATATATGTAAGAAATGTAATTTTCAGGTTCAAGTGGATATTTGAATGTGCATCTCTGCCCCTCTGTTTTAGCTCCTCATCTTGTTTGTGCACATGGATGTTTTCCAGGTAAACTACAGTCATCCCAGCCCTTCTGTCTCTACAGGATTCCCCATGGTTTTCTCTTACTGCCAAATGCTACAGAGGCTAAACTGACTGAACGAAGGAATAAAACAGATGTGGAAAAGCCTTCTCTCAGAATGCTTCTTTGAACCAAAGAAGTCTATTCTCTTGAGACTCTCTTTTATGGAAAAGTGGCTTTGGAGTCAGTCTACTTTCAGAACTCATGTAACACAAAGGATTCCTTCCTCAGGTTTCATCTGCACCCCCACCCCAGTTCTCAGGTAAATATCCATATGTGTTCAGGTCCCCAAATACGACTATTATTTATCATGATCACCAGTCTTTCTGGCTGTTAATAGTTTTCATTATTAAGACCAGCGTGAACCTGTATAAAATCCAGACATGTGAAAAAAACCCTGCTCAGTGGATCATTGTATTCTTTTAATTCTGTCTGCCTTTGGATGTTAACCAGTGAAGCTGGGTAAAGACAGAGCTTGGGAATTTGTGTTACGAAGTAGAGATATCCACGCTCTGCTATGTGCAGTTTATATTGATCACTTTGGCTCCTTTTACTTGAGAAATGTGTTCGGGTCTCTTTATAATGACTTTATCTTGAAAGGAAAAAAAAAAAAGAATAACATCTGTCACCTCTCATTTACTTCCCCGGGGATGTTTTGACATGCAGTGGATTATGTTAAGTAATTGATGCTAAGGTAGCACCAGGACCACACAGCCACAATGTGTGCTTCTACTCAACTTCCTGTGTCCACTGTCATTTCCTCTTAAGAAGCTAGAGACAACCAACTAACAACCCGAGCAACTGCACTGACCGAACTCAGTCTAGTTACTTCCCTCTTCACCACCCCAGCTATCAACATTTTGGCTTTTTATCTTATGTGTATCTTATCTTTAAAGTATCTCTTTATCCCTTTCTTTAAGTCATCTGACAAATTTGGAGCAGAAACATGTGCCTGCAGAAGGAAAGATGCACTTGGCAGAACAATTCTCCACATCAGAGTTGTTCTGTGAGAGGGAGAGTTACCCCTGGTCTTCTTTTAGAGAGCCCTGTGCTCATGGTGGCTCACAGTGACACTTAGGCACCTATTCTTCCATTGCCATTTAGCATTGGGGTGGACCAGAGTAGGAGGGCTCTAAGAACTCCACCGTGTATGGAGAGTGACTAAAATAATAAAAATAAACATAACAAACACACTTATTTTTGTTGCTCCTACTCATCTAAAAGCTTTTTAAAAGGCCATAGACTTTATGTGCAATGTCAGATACTGAGCTTCCTGTGGTATGCTGATGAAGGGAAGTCATCCACAGAGGACCCCAGGTTTACCTAAAGAGATGTATGCAAGAACTTTTCTCAAAATCACTATGCCATTAGTAAATGAACAAAAAGAATATTCAGAGAGAAGAATTATGGGTTACTCAATGCAAGAAATGTATGATGTAGTATCAGAAATGGAGGATTATAAGCATTTTGTTCTTTGGTAGAAAAAAATCATATATAATATCAAGGAAATCTGGATATTGTAAAATCAGATTAGAAGTTGGGTTTCTGCCTGTTTTGGAGGATGTGTGTGTGTGTGTGTGTGTGTGTGTGTGTGTCTTGTGTGTCAGTAGTAACCTTGGTAAAACCCTATTTGATAAAAACATCTTGTACTGATGGATACTTTTCAATCCTTTGGAGGCTATTTGACCTTTTATGCCAGGTCTTCCTGGCTATCCAAGACCTTGTACCTTGGATAAGTAGAGATTTTATAAATGACTTGTCCTAAAGCAGTAAGCTCTTGTCCGGATGGCTTCCTACGACCTCCTTCACTGAGGTTTTCAGCTCAGTCTCTACATTGGCACTTAGCTCGCTCCAGCCAGGCATATGCCCTCTACTCTCAACACTTGTAGCTTGGCTCATTTGTTCCATTGCCTTGGGACTTACATTATTGACCTCACCTCTTTAAATCTCCCTCATTCTTGAATCTAGCTCATGTTAGCCAAGCATTGCTGGCTCTGATCAACAGGACCTAAGATCTCTCAGATCATCTCCAAAAGCTTATTACTCTTAATACTCACTCTTTGCCTGGTTGAGTCTCTCTAGGTCTCAACCTAGGGGGTTTATTTCACTGCTATCAATTGATACCAGGGCTACTTAAGTCTTGGATGGTAAAGTCCCTAGATTTTTTTTCCTGACCATACTTCAAGTGCCTAACCCAATGTCTGGCACAAAGTAGCAATCAACAAATGCTGCAGTAAAAGAACCAGAAAATTGAGATTTTGTCACAGTTTCGCATGTATTTACATCTGCATACAAGGCTTACAGATTCCTTGCAGTCAAGGGACTATGCAGAATATGAAAGTCAGAAGCAAAATTTGGGGAAAAAGAAAAATCAGACATGATGCCCTTCCCAAGCAGAAGACTGTGCCACTTATGAATGTCTTGACAAAAGTATAGGTCTAGAATCTCATTAAGACACTAGAATCTCATACACAGCAAATACGAAGATAAGGTTAGTAAAACCATTGGGGTGTGATGAGCAAAACGTAGACTCTGAAATTCTACACCACAGATGTTAGAAAGCTATGACCCATTCCTTCTTATTTTGTATTCGCTTCACATAATAATAGCTTAAGAAATTAAATATCTATATCTATATCTATATATATATTTATGTATATATGACACTGATAGTTGCTCCACAGGAATGATTCATTTTCCCCCATAAATAAGTTACAAATAAAACAGAGAAGAAAATAAATTGCTATCACAGGTCAACTAATTATACAGTGAGTTTGTCTTATTTGTATTGTGAGGTAACCTAGCCACACATAAAGTATAGAAAGAAACTTTACTGGCACTCACACTATAATGAGTGATGCTTAATGACTTTAAAGTAGTACTAACAATGTCTCAAAGGCTGGTAATGATTTGGGGCATGTTTTTTTTTTTTTTTTTTTTTTAATAAAAGTTCTGGTCTTTTACCTTATGATTCTGAAGTGTTTGTAGATTGTACTGTGTGGTTGTGGGTCCACAATCATACACAGGAATGAGACAGCACCATGTCATGGAGCAGCAAAGCTGTCTGTGGTTGGTAATTGTAGTAACTGTCTGACTAAGAAGCCTATTAGACTTTCCACCTATAGCAGCGTATGCGGGAAACTCTTTATAGCAAAACTTTAAAAGAAAGATAAACAGATTGGCATTTTATTTAGATCTGATTCACATAACAGCACTTATACCCTTTGACCTCAGTTTCTTTATCTGTAAAGTGGGGTCGCACAATACTCTTCGTCCCCTTAGTCATTAAATACTTGAGCAAGTGTTTGATCCCTTTAGCTCTAAGGGAAATGAAGATCAGACTATTCCAAGATCCCTCTAACTGGATTAACTCTAGTCCAAATGGCTCCAGTCAGGAAAACAAATGACAATAAATGCTGGCAAAGACAGGGGGAGAGAGGAACTCCATTCACTGTTTGTGGGAATGTCAATCGAAGCTGTTATAGAAATAAGTTTCAGGCTTCTTAGAAAACTGGACTAGAAAACTGTTCTAATTTATGACACTCTACGTCAACATGCTAGAGACCTTTGCACATCTTGGCTTATTATTGCCCAAATCACTATAGTCAGGATACAGATTCTTCATAGATGCCCATCAACAAGGAGATAAAGAAAACCTGATATTCATATACAATGAAATTTTATGTAGTAGGAAAGAGCAAATCATGATATTTTCAGGAAACTGATAGAACTGGAAATCACCATGTTAAGTGACATAGATAGACTCAGAAAGACAAAACAAATACTTTTTCTCATATGTGGAACCTAGGTTTAAAATTCTATGTGCATATTCATGTGTATGTGTCTAAGCGTGTAGGTCTTGAAGCTAAATAAGGATAATGGGCTGGGAGAATAGATCTTAATGAAAGTATAAGAGACCAGAGGGGGAAAATCTGGGGAAAAAAAGAGATGCCAGGAGAGCAGAGAACCAACAGATGGAAAGAGGAAGGGCACATGCATTTGTACACATGTGAACCTATGTGTACATGTAGAACTTAGGAAATGTTTGTGATGCAGTATCTGACTATTGTCACAATGTCACATATGCTCTTTCTTGGTCTCCCTGTTTCTGTCGCTGTCTCTGTCTCTGTCTCTGTTTCTCTCTCTCTCTTTCTCTCTTTCTCTCTCTCTCTCTCTCTCTCTCTCTCTCTGTGTGTGTGTGTGTGTGTGTGTGTGTGTGTGTGTGTGTGTGTGTTACCATTGGTGAGCTCGCAAAAAGAACAGGTTTTAAGAATATCACACTGATATGGGTTCACAGAAGCAATAGTTGTTAAGATAGACACCCGGATCCCTAGAAGCCTATAGGAGCTCTAGCCTCTGAGTGACGTCACATTTTGTTATTGTGTGACCAGAGATACTCTCTGGGCCTGTGAATCACTAATTTGATTTACCAAATTCTCAAGTGAGAATTTGAAGGTCAGGGATTAAGAAATACAATCAAAGGTATAGTCAAACCCGAGAACAATCTATTACACTCAGATTCACAGTCATTTTCTGCCACCAATGGGAGATAATTTTACTAGAATAAGACAGCCTGAGACATTCTTCAGGAGAAAAACAACATTAAGCATGGTGAATGCATTGAACATGGTGGTCCATGCCCTTAATCCCAACACTCAGAAGCAGAGGGAGAGGCAGGGGCAGGAGGGGTCTGAGTTTAGGACCAGCCTGGCTATTTTGAGACTATTTCAAAAACAGAGAACACAACGCAAACAAGCCAGTAAAAGATAAACTTCAACAAGAATGAAACTGTAACCCAAACCATTTAGCAAGTTTTATCAGAGTACCACCATCTTGGAGCAAATTTCTACTGTAATAGTTGGGAACATCCCTGATCCTCCTCTTGGATGAGACTCAGAGCTTGTCTGAGAATGAAAAGATATACCCGGCTGCTTTTTCCTTCACTAAAAACATTCTTTTTTATTAAAAAGTCAGCGTTGCATGGAATGCTGCCCGTGATTTGCTTCCTGGCACAGGCTGTGGCACTCACCGTCTAGTCCACAGTGGGACCCACGGCTCTCAGAGAAACTAGTTGAACTTTGTGTCTCAGGTGCCGTGAGCAGTGTAGACATTTTAGTTTCCACACCAGTGCTTTGGGGCTCGTGCTGTTAGCATCTGCCTAGTACAAGACAAAATGTCCTACTACAGGGTACAGTGCCTCCCGCAAAACAAGGAGCTGTCAACCTCAAACAGCAATAGGGCTGGGGTTAAAAACCTGCCTTTGGAAGAGGAAAGAGGAAAAACTCCAACACTACCCCTGCTGCTTACCGTGTGACCTTGAACAAGCCCCAGTTTCCTTGGCAGAGAAGAGCCAGGTTGCAGAGGTCTTTCTGAGACAGATGAGCAAATGCCTACCAGCCCTGCTGCAGACACGGGGAAAGTGCTCAGGGCTGGACAGTAGTTACTGCTACACTTTGACATTCCTCTGCTCTCCTCTCCTTTCCCTTTGCCTCCTCTCCTTTCCCCTCCCCTCCCTCTCTCCTGCTCTCCTCTCCTCTCCTCCCTTTTCCTCTTCTTCCCCACTCCTTCCTTCCTTCTCTCTCTCTTTTCTTCCCTGACTTCTTTCCTCATTTCCCCTCCCTTCATTCCCTCCATACCTCTATCTTACCTTCTTTTCTCCTGCCCTGTTCTTTTCTTCCTTCTCTCCTTTCCCCTCCCACTCCTCCTGGTCTTCTTTTCCCCTCCTCCTTTCTTCCACCTCTTTATATAACAGTTGGTGATATACTCTTTGCATTGTGAGGACCTAAAACATAAACATGCTTAATTTATTGGCAGAGATGAATGCAAAACAAATCCACAGTAAATCCCAAACTTGGCTCCTGGAAAGATAAGCTTTATTTTTCAGAAAAAGCATTCCACATATGGAGCTGGGAAATTCATTTCAGGTACCTCTTTGTCCCCAGGATGAAGTAGGATGCATGCCCAGGAGCCTAATGGTTTACAAGTTGAGTTACCCGCTGTGCCTTCTTTTGCTGATGATTTTATGACTCTCTTGCTCACAACATGATGGATCTGTGAGCACCTTGAGCTGTGAATCTTACATATATTTTATTTTATTTTACTTTGCAGCTGAGTGAAACCCTTCAGGCAGAGCTGTGAAGATATGGTTCTAAATAAAATATTTTTCTACTGTACTAATAATTCACACCTTCCCTACAACTCTCTTCTATACCCAGGGTCAGTGGGATACATTCATTTTTCTTAATTCTATCCTGCCTGTTTTTCTCTGGCTTCCAACCGCTTTTTATGAAGGTACAGCATGACTTACTTCAGGGCTGGAATTTGGAAGAGGGTTGAGGGCTGTGGAGGGGGTAGAAATAAGCTCCTCTTCTTTCCTTATCAGTCTATTAACAATAGCCTTTTAATGATTTAAAATCATTCAGTCTCCCAGTCAAACACAGAGCTCCATGATATATAGCCAAGCTCCCTAACCAGCTTGCTCCAGAGATCCCATCTCCACCTCCTAAGATGTGAAATATTAGATTACCAACCCACACAGGAGGTGGAAAGATCACAATGTCAGCATAAAATTGTCAGAAAACTCAGTGTGAGCATGGGCTTCACTTGTGTCCACATACATCATGGCTTTCTTTGATATGCCAGGGCTGTCAGTCAACAGAAGTATCTATAGTTCTATGTACTCCTCTCTTTTTAATGTATGCCTGAATGTATGTGCACCTGTGTGTGTGTATGTGTGTGTGTGTGTGTGTGTGTGAAGGTGGGGCATGTACATGTGTGCACATGTGAATGATAGGTATCTTCCTGATAACTTGTCCACTGTCTTTTTTGAGGCAGAGTCTGTCAATCAAACACAGAAGTCATTGCTAGATAGCCTGGCTCCCTAACCATCTTGCTCCAGAGATCCCATCTCCCTCTCTTAAGACTGGGATTTTTGGTGGTAGCCACATTCCCCTCAGATTTACATGGGCTCCAGGTATCTGAACTCCAGGTCTCTTGCTTGTGGCAGGAACATTAATCATGGAGTCATCTCCCCAGCCTGAAATCAGTTGTATTATATGGAACTTCTTAATAGTGTGTATGGCCCAGTTATCACTTTTTAATTTAAGCACAAAATTGTGTTTGGAGAAGTAACCAAACAGTATCAAATTAACATATTTTAGTAAATACAAGTGGGAAAGATTCTCTGAGCATGAAGGCTGCTTTTCTTAGTTTATGTATTGTTTTGCTTCTTCAAAATTCCTAGATCATATTTTTTCTGCCCACACCATCATGGGTTTTAGTTAAGTGATTGGGTTTTCTTAGATAGGGTTTCTTTTCTAGTGACTTTTGGTGAAAGAACTTTTTTCTTTCTCTTTCTGTTTATTCCTGGTCATCTCAGATGAAAGTACATGCATCTAGTCCTTACACCCTCTGTGTTTCATTGGTGGGTGACATAGACTGATTCCTGTTGCTATCACACATATCTGAGACCAGGTTGTTTTTAAAGAATAGGAGTTTATTTACCTCTTGCTCCTAAGGCTAGGAAGCCCAAGACCATAGTGCCATCATCTAGGGAGGAGCTTATGCCTCATACATGGCATAGGAGATCACATAACAAGGGGTAGTAAAGGTGCCAGCTGCACTTTGGCTTCTGCTTCCTATAAAGCCACTAACAACATCACAGGGGGCCCATGATCATGAGCTTCTCTGTCTCCTGAAGACCCAGCTCCATTTACTTATGAATTTGAATTTGGTTTTATTCATCTTTCATTTTTATTAATGTTTTCGAGAAAGTATGCAGTAAAACTAATTTGGCAATAGATTTAGAGGAAAAATCGTATATTAATTTAGTGTTCATCTAAAAATTATTTATTCTGTGTTTTTATATCATAATATGATTACATCATGTCCTCCTCTCTCATCTTTCTCCCTCCAAATATTCCAAAATGTCCACCTTGTTTTCCTTCAGATTTAAGGTCCCAGTATTTGTTCATTGTTGTTAGTTGTGTGTGGTGTGTGGTGTGTGCATGTGTGTGTGATTTGTGTATGTGAAGAGTGTGTGTGTGTGCATATGTGTATGTATGTGTTTGTGTATGCTATGTGTATATGTATGTGTATGTGTGTGGGGAGGATTGAGATTCTAGTATGGGACAGTTCTTGTCTTCAGTTTTGTACTCACTGAGGAACTTGACAGATTCCAGTGGTCACACAGTTCCTGTTAAATGCATTGGATCACAAAACAAAAAGACACAAGAGTGTAGGAAAGGGATTGTAGAGAAGAGGTGAAGTGGGCAGAGGTAGGAGGGAGATAAGAGAGGGTCATGAATAAGAGTAATTAGAATGGATTTTATAAGTGTATGAAATTGTTAATGAACAACTTTAACAACCCCTCCAAAATCCTAGCATAGATTATCCCTTACATGATAATCAATTCTATCAAATATGAAAGTGTGTACTCTCTACTCCTTATCCATTAGTCATTAGAATTATTATATGGATTTCTTAAAAAAAAACCCACCACAACAAAACAAAACAAAAAGAAAACATTATAGTACAAAAGATAAGATATTGAAGTCACCATCAAGTCTTAAATCAGTTTCACTCTATAATGTCTTAAAATATATGAGTTGATAAAAATACAATATTAAAAATAAAAACCCCAAGTTAGGAAAGAAGTCATCAAGATCAGAGTCAAAATAAATAAAATAGGTACTGAAAAAAATATAGAGACTTCAAGACCCAAAGACTCAGCTGTATGAAACACAAAATACAGAAACCATAATCTGAGCTATGAAGTCTCCAATTGATGAAAGTAGAGATGAAAAGAGAACAAATTCAAAGAATCATATAATTATTTATAAGCATGCACATATTTAATAATCTAGAAGAAATTAACAAATTCCTGTCTGTACCTTCACTATTGAGAGTTAATGATGAAGGAAAGAAAATAGAATCAGGTTAAGAACAAATAGCAGTACTGAATGACTAATAGCAACTCTGCCTTCAAAGATTCCAGGACCATATGGCTTCTCTGCTTTTATCTCCTAAATATTAACAGAAAACTAAAGCTAATCATACTTTTTATGTCTTTAAAAAAGAAGAGGGAGGAATTGCTTCAATGCATTCTGCAAAGTTAGCATTATCTTAATGTCAGGACGAGATAAGAGAACACAATTAACAAAAATGGGTCTAGGGGGACGGCTCAGTGGACAAGGTGTTGCACCAGCATGAGGACCTGAGTTCAGATCCCTAGCACAAATGTAAACGCAAGATAGATGGACTCTACCTGCAATCTTAGAGAGGCAGAAAAAGGTGAATTCTTGTGACTTACAGGCCAGCAAGTCTAGCTGAATCAGTGAGATCTGGATTTAGGGAGAGGCTCTATCTCACACCCACACCCACACCCTCAGAGAAAGAGACTGACATAGATAGAGATGGAGACACAAAGAGACAGGGAGTTATAGACAATATCAGTGATAAACACAGATACAAAAATCCTTAGTACAATGCTAGCAACTAAATATAACAGTACACTGAAAAGGTTGACTAAAATAATCCTAATTAAGTATAATGAGATGCATGATAGATGCAAATATGGTCTAACATATGCAAATCAACAAATGTAGTACATCATATTATCAGGATGAAAGACAAAACTCTATCAGCTCTGTGATGGAGAAAGGGACCTTTTGGAATTTATCACCCTGTCATGACACAAATGCTGGATAAGGGAGGCACAGAAGGGATGTACTTCAACACGTTAAGGCCAAAGAAGCAGTCACAAAGCCTTCATGGGTCTGCCCGAGGGCCTCTACATGTTTGTTGTGGTTGTTCTTCATAGGTTTTTGTGGTACTTCTAACGATGAGAGAAGCTGTTTCTGATTCTTTCACCTGCTCTGGGGATCCTTTTCTTCTACTGGGTTACCCTCATCCAGCATATTGAAGGTATGTGCCTAGTCTTCTTGCATCTTATTATGGCATGTTCAGATATCCCTGGGAAGCTTGCTTTTTTTTTTGTTCTGAAGGGAATGGAGGAAGAAGAGGAGGAAGAGGAGGTAGAAGAGGAGGTAGCGGAGGAGAGGTGGATCTGTGTGAGAGAAGTGGGGAGAAAAGAGGGACTGGGTAGAGTGGAGGAAAGGGAGGCTGTAGTTGGGATGTATTGTATGTGAGAAGAATAAATACAAAGAAAAGAAAAAAAGAAAAGCTAACAGGTAGCATTGAATGCAATGAGCTAAACTAAAAGCTTTCCTCTTAGATTCGAAATATGATATAGATATTTTTTTTTCCATCTCTTTCACTAAGAAGTGCAGAGACAAGCATGGAGTAGGAATACCAGCAGACAGGAAACTACCCCTTGGCTCATTGTAGCTTTGGAGATGAGGCATTTGTAGGAGTGCAGAGCAGAATGAGGAGGCACCTGCCCTGTTATGCCTTCGGAGCACTTCAGTCTGGGTGTCACCGCGGCTTTCTGTTAAGGAAAAAACTCTAAGGACTTCATAACTTCATTCATCATTAAGTATTTGTAGCTCACTATATTAAAAATAATAAAAGATAATAACTCATGGTCCAAAGGCCATTTGTGTAGTTCTCTGAGGACATAGGTTCCCCTGACCCTGTATATAAACCCCAGACAGTCAGGATGGGTTGCGTTAAGCTGGAGTAAGTACCATGCTCAAATCAAAGTGGCCCAGAAAAACAAGGAATGATTTCTTGCTTACGCTGAGTATACGTTGTAGATGAAAAGAAAAGATCATGTTGGCAGGAGTGTTTGGGGGATCCAGCATTAACAGCTAAACATTCCAGGTTGGAATTACCAATGGCCATATTCCCTGACATTTTGTTGACCAAATTTGTTGATCAACAAAATTCTAGAGGGCAGACAAATGCAATCTTTACATGTCTGCCTTGTCATCTTCAGAAAGTTGAGCTAAGTCTACATCCTCATTTTAGTCCTCTGCTCTATATCCCTCTAAAGTATCTTCAAAGACTATTTCATTTCCTGGGTGATTATTTTGTGCCAGGCACTGGGCTAACCTTTTTAATGCATATTTTTCTCTTTGAACCGCTTTAAAAATTCTCTGATGGTTTTAGCATCTTCCTGACTGGCCAATCCTGGCATTTGTGTTTTAACTTTAGGATATTAAAGGCATTCATTGTATGCTGACTTTTCAGAATCTCCTAAAAGATACTTGGTGGATAAAGAAAGATTAAAAACTAGATTCCAAATGCTGTCACTGCCGTTTCCATGGGTGACATCCCACTGACTGACTTGGCTTCTATGTGGCCAGCACTGTACCCTTGGTTTGTCTCTTGTTTTACAGAGACATAGAGTAAGATGATACCATTTGCTCAAGAAAGCAGGCCTACTAAGAGAGATGCTGCTCAATCTGGGTCCAGCAGGAACTAACCGCAAGCAGTAGAACCAGTGAACTTTCGGAAGAGCTCAGAGGGAAGTAGAAAAGGGGAGACCGTGGACAGCAAGTATGAGGTGAAATGAATGAACAGCTACACAAATGAGTAGCCAGCCTAGGACCTGAGAATTGGGATCCACAAAAATTTAAGAATTTGATAGATTTTATAGAAATAGAATTTAGAAGACTGTAGAAACGAAGCCAGCATGAGAAAAAGACGTGCTTGTCTTTTTCCATTCACGTTTGTATGTTGCAAGAACTGACATTTATATCCAAGAAACAAAGCAAATGAGCTGTCTTATAGGTTCAGATGAAGAAATAATTTAGTGTTAGATTTATTGAATATTCTTTGTAAATTGGATAATTTATGGAAAGATATGTGTCAATTTAGTCACTCATTCACTTAATACTAAAAGAACACAGATTAGTGCTAGGAATTAAGTGATAAATCTAAGCCAATCTACATGTATTCAAAAATTCATGGATCTAACTGATGTCAGCTGGGCTTCATTCATTTCTTCATTCAAACATATACAATGATTTCGAAGTCTGTGAAAATGAGTATAAGAAAATAAGAGTTTATGAAAGAGATGTAGTCATCAAAAGGAATAATAAAAATGGTGAAGAATCAGACCTAATGAAATGTTGATATAGAAGGGGAGGAGAACCTTGAGGAGTTCCTGTTGAGGGAAAAGAGAGTCCTGGAGCTTTATGTATGGATGATATTCCAGGAAGAGGGGACTGCTCAGCACAGAGACATCAAGGACAGTCAGGAGCATCTACAGAAGGACTTTTGGAAGTTTTAGGTCTGTAGTAGATAAGAAAGGGGAAGATATATTTATTTTTCTAAGAAGCTGATAGAAGGCAAACAGAATAAAATGTGGTCCTTTAGATTTATAAGGGTCACAGGGAGGTTTTAAAGGCGTGCACATGAGTTAGGATGGCTTGAGGTAGATCAGTGGGTAAAAGATTTGCCTCACTAGTTTGACACTTGAATTCAATCTATGCAACCCTCTGTGGAAGTAGAGAAACTCTATATACGGACACTTGCACTCCCTCACCCTGCTGCCCCCACCCCTGCTCCCTCCACTCTGGCCACACACAAGGTGTAAGCAAGCTTAAGCAAGTTTACAATAAACTAGTAAGAAGAAGTCATTTTACTTTTTGTATATGTGTGCATGTCTGGGGTGTATGCACATGCCACAGTGCATGGGTGGAAGTTAAAAGAGAACCTGTGGGAACCAGATCTCTCCTTAAACCATGTAGATTCCAGGGATTAGAATTTGGGTCTTCAGACTGGGCAGCAAGTGTTCTTAACTTCTGAACCACCTGTAGGCCCAAGGGAACTGGTTTAGATGTAAAGAGTGGATTGTGAGGAGGCAGGTGTTTTGAGAGTTTGTCGATGGAGAAACTGAAAGAAAGGGGCCAAGGCTGAGGGTAGTACTGTGTGTGATGATGCCTAGATGTCTTTTCAGTCAAAGTCATGAAGGAATTCCTGACCAGTACCTTCATCTCCCATACCTGCCTTAATAATAGTCATAGCCAGGGTGGTACAAACAACACTCTTTTGGAGGCTGGAGTCTGAGATCAAGATTTCAGGGGAAACATGCTTACATTGGGGATTCTAAGGAAAGGTTCCTTCCTTCTTGAACCTTGCCTCTTTCTCGATACTGATGGTTACTGGCTTCTGTTGGAGCTTTCTGTCTGTGATTGCATAGCTTTAGGCCCTCCTGTGTTTACAAGGTCTGTGTCCCTTGATGACTCTTGTGTCTCTGCTCTCTCTGCTCACAAAAGCTTAGGTCATTGGATTTTCATAACTATCTTAATCCAATAAAATCCCTTCTTAATATGATTGTAATCCATTTCTAAAGGATGCCACATCCTGGGGTTCTCTGTGGACCTGATGTGTTGGGGGGGACACCATCTTATCATTCAAGGCTAGTAAAAGTGTTTTTGAAATGGCCACTGCAGGGACTGAGCTGCATATATAAAAGATGTCTCTAGTGAAGGAAGTGCATAGGAACAAGAGGGCTTAGCATCATGCTTAATCTTGTAGACACAAGTCAGCTCCCTTTTCTTTGTAAAATAATACATTTTAAAAAAGCTTCACAGCGTGTTAAAATGTGGCTCACACCACAATGAATAAATTGCAGAATCTTTATAAATGATATATATGTATATATACATATATTGATATATATGTAGGTGTATATATATGTACACATGTATATATATGGATGTATATATGTATGTATGTGTATACAAAAAATAACTATATATATATATATACATATGAATAGAAAAAGGCAAGATATGATCTTGGAAACTTTCTTTGTGCTTGTGAGTGTGGGGCATGGGAGAGGGGATGTTGACTCCATTCTTTTGTTATTCTCTGTCTCTTTTGTTTGAGACAGGGCCTCTCACTGGAGCTCACCATTTCAGCTAGACTTATTGACCTTTTGGAAGCACAGGGGTGAATCTTCCCCCACTGCTTTTCGACTTTATTTATGGAGCCAGGGCCTCTGAATTAAACCCAGAATTCACTGGTTTGGCTAGTCTTAATATTTATTTTCATTGTGAGGAATCTTCCGCTTCTGCCTTCTCATAGTGGAATTAAAGGAAGTTTATCAAACCCACTGGCCTTTTGTATAGCTTTCTGGGGATCACAATTATATTTCCCATATTTACATTGCAAAGGTTTCAACCTCTGAGCCATCACTGCAGCCCAAGTTAGTTCTAGTCTATTGTGGTAGAATAGTTTAACTGTCCATCTTAATCTGTTTCCATAGCTCTGGGAAGGTTTGCAAAGATTACATTTCCCATTTTAACTGCAATTAAGTGTAGTCATATAGCCACACCCACTTTGACAGAATGGGTTCTGAGGTGACAGGCATGGTGTCAAAGGTGGTGCTGTTAAACTCTAGGCAGATTTCCTTTTAGCAAGCCAGAACCCATGGAAATCTTTCTCTCCTGGACCCTGCATGCAAAAACACAATTCAAGGGATGGCAGAGCAAAAGAGCGAAATGAGAATTTCTGAGCATGGAAAAGAATCAGCCACCAGTGCGGGATTTTTCCCTCCAGACTATTATCTGGGGAAGATAGAAACTTCTATGTCAGGTAAGGCTTGGGTGAATGTCAGCTCTCTTGCTTCTAACAGCCTGGCCTTAGTCTAAATTAATATCCTGCCTGCATTCTGTAGATGACAGATGTCACTACCATTCTATAGCAGATAAGGAATCTTGGCTCAGAAAGAAATGAAGTCACTTGCATCAGATCACACAGCTGATCAACACACTCTGCCGGAGTCCAGCGTGGAGCTTTCAAATACTGTGCTTCCATTGTCTCTGTGACTGGCAGGCTCACAAAAGGTTGTGGGATACACAGACAGGCTCAGGGCCACGATGTCTTGTCTGCACAGGGAAATGACCAACTTTCCCATAATGCTGCCTTACTTGGAGACAACAGGTGATGGGCTGTTGGGACCTGGTAACTTTCTAAACAGGAGGAACAATTAGATGATGTGAAATTACTTCTGCACAAGGTGGCTCCTTCAGAGACACAAACACCATTTGTTGCATAGAGCAAGCAGATTTTGGGTGGTAAGATTTACTTTCGAGTCAAAAGAATGTGTGTGCAGTGGTGAGGCAGAAGTACTGACTGCTAAGGCACAGATGGGAGAGCAAGATGCTCATACCAGCTGGGCATTAAAGAAAGCAACCATAGCTATCAATTTTATATTTCTGTTTCAGTAATGCATCAGTTAGACTGACCACAGAGGGCCTCGTGCCTGGGACTATCATGCTAAAAACTTAAGGACTAGTATTAGCACACTTTTTTTTTTTTAATGCACACAGGCTCATCATATGTGATATGTAGAGAGAGCCACATGAAGGACAAAAGTCAGTTTATGCATCTGGGGGCCCCTGTTACCTCAGCTCCAAGTTATGCTTGCTCATGAAAAGCAGGTGTTAGAAATAAAATCAAGGGGAAAGCCACCAGGAAGCCAGCCCTCTAAAACCATCTCGAGAAATTCTAAAATTACTCTTCTTAGACAAATTGCTCCCGAAAGCTGAGATAATTTTTTATCTTGAGGGTGTATAGGGGATAGTAAATCTTCCTGCCGACACAAGCTCATTTGGAGATGGGCTGGGGATTCCATTAATCATGTATGTGGGTCTCAGGATGCTATATGCTACATTAAAGGTTAAACCCAGGAGTGTCAGGGAGACACTGTCTTTGTCTATGGTGAGGACACAGAAGCAATAGATGCTGGGAGAGATTTTTTTCTTTGAAAATTTTCTGTTTATTATTATTATTAGTTTTTACATTTAATTGATTCTTTCTGAGTTCCATATCATGCACCTCAGTCCTGCTCATCTCCCCATCCTCTCATATCTGTCCTCTGCCCTTGCAACCACCTCCCCCCCAAAATAAAACACATACATACAAATAAACAACAGCAACAAAAACAAAGCACAGAGAGCATCTCATAGTGGAAACTGTAGGATGTCACAGCGTGTCCCACAGAATAACCCTCCGTTCGCACATCTTCACTTGCAAATGTATCGCAATGAGTCCTTGGTCTGGTTCAATATCCGTGGCTTCTGTGACATCATCAATATTGGATGCTCATCAGCACTCCTCCCATTATCCTGTTGGTATCCTGTGCCATGGAGATCCTGAAGCTTTGGAACAGCAGGACTGGCCCTTTCACACATCCTAACTCTTTGCGTATGATAGAGATTTTAGGGTGATCTCATTCAGCGTATGGACCTGGACCTGGGTGGTAGCTGAGCTGGTGATCACAGGCTCTTCTTTATCTGCACTTACAAGGCAAGCTGTCCAGCAGTGCTCTGGCTAGGCCACCCAAAGCTGCCATCAGCAGGAATCAAGAGTCAGTTCTGCTCACCTGCACCCATGCCTCCAGAGCCAGATGCACTGTGCTGCCCAGTCAAGGTGTGGGTTCCTCTTTCCCAGCCTGTGAGAGACTGGGGTCTCTCATCCTCAGGGCTGGCTCACCTATGCCTTTGTCGTCAGGGCCAGCTCCACTTTGTTGCCTGGGCAATGTTGAAGGCCTGCTCTCCTAGGAGTTACAGCAGTGATAGGGCAGGGCTAGCTCTCCTACTTTCAGGACCCCAGGGCCACCTCTCAAGACTGCAGCAAATGGGGAGAGGAGTTGGGGAGGGAGGCAAGGGGAGAGATTTTTATATTTAGCCATGTACAAGAAGAAAGCCCACTATTGGCTTAAGTAGAAAAAGACTAGCCCTGAAGCAAAAGCGCCATGCTCATTTGTGGAAAGCATCTTTCGAGATGCAGAGCTTAAAGGGTTTAAGGACTAGTGAACTTCAGTGGAATGCATCTCTATATGTTCATGTGTACACATAAATTCTAAAAGAAAAAGTGAGACACACACTTAACATCTTAGAGTTTTCTGATGGTTTCTGAACCTCAAATATGCTTTAGTAAATAAATGTCTTTATTCAGGCCAGTGAGATGGCATAGTAGATAAAAGTGTTTTCTGAGTGAACTTGATGGCCTGAGTTCAATCTCTGGAACCCATGTCAACAGAAAAGAAGAGAACTAATTCCACAAAGCTAATGCTCTTACCTCCACATGCACAGTGTGGCATATGTACACACACACACACACACACATGCATATACACAGACATATATACACATATGCACATATGCACACATGTATATACACATACCTGTGCATATACACAGGAAAACATACATGCATATGTACCCATGTGTGCATACACACATGAAAACATATACATACATACATGTATACATGCACATGTACATTCATACATATGTATCTTTATGAAGATTTCAGTGTCTGGTACCTACAAAGACTGACAACAAATTTTCTCCATGGAATCAAGGTTTCTTTGTTGCCCAGGAACTTTTCCATAAAAGCAAATCTTTCCCAGTTCTTTGTAAATAAGCCACCAGAGTTTTCTGTTATACTAGGCACAAGTGAAAAGAAGAAAGCCAAGTTCACTCATTAGCAATTTCATAAGTACTTTGTTTAACTAGCAAACGTAGAGGTGACATTTTGTCACAACAGATTTGAGGTATGTTCTTTGACTTCAATTAGCTCCCGTGTCATTGGTCTTTGCTTTCAGCTGATCAGATGTGAGGAGGTAATCAACTGTTCAGACCCGACTTTAGTCAAATCTAAAATAAATCATGGGATAAAGACATCCTCTTAGATTACCTTTCAAACATTGACAATCAAGGCAGGAAAGATTAGAACTTTATCTACCAAATTAGTTGCATTCATCTCTTGAACGGAGGCTGCCAAAGTGTCAGAAATCAAACTGATCAGAGCCAAGAAATATTGAAAGAAGCAAAGCCAGAGAGGAAATAAAAATGTATTTAGCTGAAAGAGGCACAGACAAAAAATGGCAAACAAACACCTTGTAGTTAATTCATAGTGGAAGGATGAGCCTTTGCCTGGGTTCCAGGCAAATGTACATTTGCAGTGGATCTGAGCAGTGTCAAACATTCTGATTTTAGGATTACTAAGTCTTCAGTCTACTTGTTATTGACAAAATGAAATTTTAGAGCAGCGTAAGGACCTTTGTGGCCCTGCTCAACTCCTTCACTCAAAAAGTGCACATTTTATTATTTTACTGATCAGTAATCAGGAAAGAAATGGTAGCTGTTGTAGGGGGTATGGCTCAGTTAAGTGCTTGCTCAGCATGCACAGAGCCCCAGGTTCAATCCCCAGTACTGGATAAAATGGTGGCACACTCTTGTAATCCTAGCATTTGGGAGGTGGAGGCAGAAGGATCAGGAATTCAAGGTCACTCTCTGCTACATAGTAAGGTTGAAGCCAGCCTATGCCACATGAGTACATGAGTTGTTGTATCAAAACAAATAGACAGAACAATAAAACAAATTAGAACCCAAATATAAACAACAATGAATGCTTAAAAAAATGGGTGAGACAACAGTTTATTTTCTAGATCCCAGAATTATGTTAGCAAAATATAGTAAATTCTCAGCTCCTTCCACTTCTTAGTTTTGTTTTCATATAATAATGTTATTATTAATATTAATAATGTTATTATTGTTATTATTAGCATGTGTCTGAAGGTCAAATGACAACTTGAAGGAGTTAGTTCTCGATGTACACCAAGTGGGTCCCAGGAACAAACTCAGGTTTTCAGGCTTCATAGCAGGCACCTTCATCCATTTGGGCCATCTCACCAGTCCCAATTCCTAATTTTAATTCTGAGTGGTGAAATTAAGTTTTATATTCTATTCTTCTTTAAGTCATTAGTTATATTATGCTAAAATTGTGTTAAATATTTACTCATTTCTAGCTACAAAATCTACTGATTTCATCCACTTTATCTCTCTTCTTCCCAGAACCACGTTGTTGGTTAGAGACAGGAAGGGTTTGGGCATAACATATGGCCATCATGGGCAGAATTATCCCGACATCTACCTCAGGGAAAAGCAGAAGGAGGTTTTGTGACTCACTTTCCTGAAGGAAGTGTTAAAAAGAGCATCCGGAAGCACCAGGGACAAATGTGGCTTGAGTAATTTGAGGGAGAGGCAAATAAGTGAGCAGAATTTACAAACAAGGAGTGCTGTAACCATCACTTGAGGATCAATTTATAGAACAGCATGTAATTTTCTCAATGGAAGCCTCTAAGGTCAAGGTATTGGGAACATTGGTCCTTCTCAGTACTATGAGAGGATGATCCATTTCTGTTTTCTCTCAGGTTTGTAGACAAAGCCATCTCCTTTCAGATCTCTTGACAGCTTTTGTTTTTCTTCTTATCTCAAGGACATTCATATTGGCTTAGGCCTCACCTTTATTTTAATGCAATATTGTTGATAAAGATCTCTGAATTTAAAACATGGTCATGCATTGTGGAACTAGAGTTAGGCCTTCAACATACAGGTTCTGAGGGGCATAATTCAATCCATAACGATATTGTTTTCTCCCTCACTCAGGAACTCAAGTCCTTAGAGAACCATCTGCAAAGATGGCAGCATTCTTTAATCTTCATTTATGGTTCATGGAACAACATTAGCAGCAACAACAAATCACTCAAGTGTCAAAGGTAACAAGTAGGAGGGTTGAAATTTCATCCTGGTCTTCAGGGTTTGGAGCCCCTTGTCTTCTCATTCAGTGAGTGAAAAAGGGCAAGGGGTGTATAAATTGGTGAGAATCTCACCATATACTAGGTATTTGGGACTCAACAACTTAGTCGCACTGGGGACTATGGAAAGTGCTAGAAATTATGCATTTTCCCCCTATAAAACATGAAGTTATGAAGCACATACAGAAATATCACTGGGGCGATGCTGTTTCATTCTGTTGACCAAGATGACCTAGATCTTGTAATTCTCCTTTTTAGCCTCATCTGTGTTAGAGTTTGTCTGTTGTTTTATTTTTGGGAGGTGGGGTGGGAATAATTTTCAAACCATTAAGGAATAGTTCAAAAGAGTGAAGACCTCCTTTAGTAAACAGACATCCCAGCAGATATTACCCTTGTTGGAAAGGTAAAACAGACAAGCAAACAAACAAACAAGAAACTACCAACAACGAAAGCAAGACAAAACACCTTTTAAAGAGGCCCATAAAACAGAAATAATCAGAAAAAGATAAACATTCTGAAAAATAAAAAAAATTAACCATGAGTAAAATCATTGATTTAATTGTAATGTCTCTAAGAATGGATTGTCTTTTAGGGTAAAACATATTTTTAAGTGTATTACTCAATGCTGTTGCCTTTAGACACTCAAAAGAAAAAAAACCAACAAAACACAACCAATCAAAAGCTACTCTGTGTGTGTGTGTGTGTGTATGGGGGGGTTGCTTCTCACTCTCCATTTTGATATTTTCAAATGTTAGATTCATGCAGGCTGAGTGACATTTGCTTGTATGAATAGATGTAATGATTTAGAAACAATGAATTGCGAATAATGGCTCACATAGAGTGAAGGTTCAGTCCTTTCCTTGTGCGAAATAATCAGTGTGTACAGTAGCAGACTGATTCCTTGGTATTATTAAATTTCTTGTCAAAATCTTACTTAAACCTCAGAGACAAAGATGGATTCTCCCTCTGTGACTCTGAGCAGTGAAATTTACTTCTCTGACACACTGCCAGTTGATTTAGAGCTAATGTGTCTGCTTTTTATTGGCTTCGTGTAAAACATGGCTTTCCTTGGCTTCTTTCACTCTGCATTGTCTTAGAGAAATATGCAATCTCAGTTGATACTGCAAGAAATTAGTCTCCCTGAGAAATATCTAGGAAGACTGATAACACAACAAAACAGGCATTTTTCATAGGCTTCTGGTGGCTGAAAATTCACCAAGCAGAGGGTACATCGGGGTGATAATCAATACCTAGAAAGTAGCTCTAATGAAAAGGAAAAATGATAATCTACTTCGCAGGTTGACAAATTATTGTTCCAGTGATTACTCTGTGCTGAAGTCTGAACTTCTATGCTGTTCAGCTTAGATCTATGATATAATATTTGATTCTTCTATTTATTATGTTTATAAATAGCTTAGCCCTGAACATTTAGACATAACAGAGAAGAAAAGCAAGAGTGTTTCATCACGTGGAACCACACACAAGCTACTAACTATATCATGTAAGGTTTCAACTTCAAAGAGAGAAAGAAAAGGTGTTAAAAAACTTAAAGATAGAGGAAAGAGAACCTGCCATCTTAAGTGAGAGTTAAAGATAATTGAAACTGGACCAGAGAATGCCAAAGAGTGGGAGAGAGTAGCCTCAAAGAAGGAGATTCTGGAAGACAGAAGTATATACATAAGTGTCTTGATTCTCTCAGTGACTTGAGTAAAGATGAAAGAGATCAAGGTCATGGACTGTAAATCACCTAAGTGGTCTATTTCCAGGAATTAGTGTCAATGAAGTCAGTTGTAGCCATTTTATAATCCTTTCTGAGAACTAGGCAGAATCCAATGTTAAGACACGCAGTTCAAGGCACTTCCCTGAATCCTCATGCCTGAAGATGGGGAGTGGGCCAACTGCTGCAGGACCCGTTATGTTATATGCTTGTTATGTTATATGCTTTATAAAGCAACGTTTACACAAAGGAGCTGACACCTGGCTGTGAGAGAGCAGAAAGGAAGGCCCAGAGTCCTTGATCACAACATTGATGAAACATCTGTTTATGAAAAACACTCACTGTCCGTCTGCAAACTGTTAGTAAATTTGTGTGTCAAATTGTGTGTTGGTGCCATATTATATCTCTGTGCATCCAGGCTGATCTACTTGTACATCTTTCTGAACACAGAGATCTCAATGATATCTCTGCAGCCTCCCCTGGCTTTCCCTTGTCATTCCCTTTCGTTGTCATCTTGCATCTCCTGCATTCATCTCCCATCCTTTATCTTCCATCCCGTCTCTTCCCCCTCCTTTTCTTCATTTTTCTTCACTCGATCATGCACATTTCTTTTCATCCACTGTTTTCTGTTTCTTTTCAGGATATTCAAGATATCAAGTATTTCTAGGTGTAGATGTGTTGCTCTGTGTTCACTGTTTTCAGGTTTCTGCTCTACTTCTCAGGTTTGTCTGGAGTTAGATGAGCATGCAACTGAGACAAAGGAATGCAGACAAAATTCTGACAAAGGAATGCAGAAGAAGCCCAGGTTTGAATTCTAAAACTTTCCACTTTCCATGCATGGTCACTTTTCTCCTTTGTCAGAGAAATTAGTCTTAACTTTCTAGGCCTCTGTTACAAAAGTTAGGCCAGCCTGACCTATCAGAGCTGCTACCCAAACAGAGAATCTGAATAAGTAATCTGCCACATTTGCCAGTGTTGCAATTCAAAGCAGAAAGCACTTAGAAACATATCAGGCTTTCAGTAGAAAATTCTTAAACTATGTCACATAGAATTGAAACTGATACACTTTGAGCTTTTATGGGTTTCATGATTAATAGCATTAAAATTATGAATAATGATAATCTCTTACACTTTTGCAAATAATTTCTAAAGAGACATTCACATTCCAAATGTACACCCATATTCAAGTTTCATCCATTAAGGACATATTTTCATGAACCTTTCACAAAGAATTATTATTCTGAGAAGGTAATTTTCCTCTATATGTTTGAAGTGAACTTATGAATAACTTCTTTTATTAGCATTTTGCTCTAAAATCTCCAGTTCTCTACAATAAGCCTTAGAGATTTTCTCAACCCTCATATGAAAAAATATTTTTAAATACATAACACTTAAAAGTCAGGAGAAATGCCATTTACCTGTTATCTCAGCACTTGGGAAGCAGAGAAAGGGGGATATCTACAATTGCAAGGCATTCTGGTCTATGGAGTAAATTCTTGGGCCAGCCAAGGCTACATAAGGAAATCCTGTCTCAAAAGACATATATGAAAAAAAAATACAGATGTTTTAGCTTTACCCAAGAAGTTTATATATCCATATCTAACTAATTAACTTTAATGTTTGTGAATAGTCCATTGATTCTAATGTGTAGCCTTAGGGTCTACAGGATAACCATGGGCTCTAGGGTTAAGTTTAGCTTCTTCAGTATTTCTAAGTATACTGTTCAAAAGTATCTAGCTTTGTTCCACCTTGTCCTCTACACTGAAAACATGTATTAGACACATTGTTATAGTCAGTTAGTTTGACTTTTGATTTATTTTCTACCACCAACTTTAATATTAATCAGTAGATTTCTCTTGCATAGAAGCAAATCTATAAAGTTGATTAATAACTTTGAAATCATTCATAATCCAGTGTATATATACTATTCTTTATTATACAGATCAGAAAATCAAAATGTTTGATTTTCCAGTTAGAGTTTTTAATTGATAATGATAATGAGGTCAAAATTATTGGCAGGACATTTTATTTTAGAAGAGACAAAGAGAAAGGAAAAGTCCTACTTGAATTATAGGCATGAGGTCTAGTAGCTGAGCAACCATCTTGTGATCATGAGGTAAAGAACATACAGGTGAAGATAAGAGTGAAGATAAGAGTGCGCTTGCTTGTTGACATCACCCTTGGAAAACCAACCATCATTTTATTAATATATATTTCTAAGCCACATACTATAATTTCAGTGACTCACAGCAAACTATCTTTGTAAGTTAATTACTAAGGTTACTTTTTAAATTGTTTAATCCTCTAGATTATAAGAGGTTGTTTGAAAAAACGTTCAGGAACAATTTTAGTAGAAAAAAATCATTAGAAATAATATTGAACTTGGAAACATATAGATAGCTTGTTTAAAAATTTTTAGATTTTTTTATGTGTATGAGTATATTCCTTGAATGTGTATAAGTGTTTTTATGTGTGTAAGTATACCATGCATGTGTAGTACCCCCAGAGACCAGAAGAGGGTGCCAGATTCCCCATAACTGGTGTCAGATGGTTGTGAGCTGCTATGTAGGTGCTGGGAACTGAGTCTCCTATAGCAGCTATAGCATTCAGCTATCTCTCCAGCCCACACATTGGCTAGTTTATTAAGAAGAGAACAGAATCCATATGTATGAGCTGAATGGAGGAGCTCCTGGGACCAAAGTTTGGAGATGACCAGAAAACAATGTTTTTTTTTTTTTTTTTTAAAGTTGTTACAAATATGTTTCTGCTTTTACATGTGTCTTTATTTAAAAATTTTTGTCATACCTCTACCAGTCATTTTTCTTTTAGCATTCTCTTAGGAGATCAGTGTGACATCTCAGGTTGTAAGATGGCTTTTGGGAGTATCTAAATTATTCATTTAGGATTAATAAGCCTTTTAAATGAACATGATCTTGGATATTCACGGGTTTCATGAATTCATGATGGGCAGCATGGCCCTTCTTGCAAAGACTGCATGCTGTGTTAGTCACTCAGGGACGAATGAAATTAAAAAGGACTCAGTTGTCAGGAGCTATTGAATACTGTGGAATTCTGTATATTTAAAATATTACCTTGTATTATGCCTATCTACTTCAAAACCAAATAGCTGTGTTCCATAACCAAATGGGTTTTGGAGTACAAGTATTCTTTTTTTTTTTAATGGAATGAAAATGGGTCTATAAAGCATTTATGACAAAGTTCAGACTTTAAGGTTAATACAAAAGAGGTTGAGAGCAATCATCAGGTAAGTTAAAATTTAGCATAGAAGATGAAAACAAAGATGGGGAAATAAAATGAAGAGAGGCATGGGGCAGAAAGAGATTCAAAAGGAACATTAATACTTCGCATAATGAAGAGGAATAAAAGAGGAGGCCCGCGCATCCAGCAGTGGTTGTAACTGACTGAAGCTCTTCAGTTCACACTAGAGAAAACTGACAATAAATAAATGTCAGTTCGCAGATCTGTGGGTGTTCTGTACTTTTAAAAGATCCATAAATCAAGTGCTTATAATGTAAGTTTCAGGATGAGGGACATATATGTGGGGCCTGCATTTAATTTCCTCCCTGTCCTCAGAAAAATATATGCTATATCTATTGCAAAACAAAAACAAGTCCAGGAAAGCTATTTAACCATACACCACTGAAAATTAAGATCGACAGAAACCACCTTTTAAAAATACTGTTAGAGGAATTTCGGAGCGAGGAGACTCATTATTTGCATTTCTTTACAGATTGCCTACGTGCCTCTGTTAGTGCATGCTTGTTTCCTTCAGCAAGTCCTAATGAGAAACAATATGCATATGCATGCTGCTCGCAGTGCTACATGGGATGCTTTATGCATACATTTTCCAGCTTCCTGTCGGCCTCACTGAGTGGATGAACTGAGTGAAGGTTCTGTAGAAGATTTCAGCCAATTACAGTCTCTGGTGAATACTAAAGAAGTCAAGGTCATTTGTTGTGATAACTCGTACCAGGAACTGATGGCACTGTCTTGGATTCTGAAAAACCTGCTCTCATTTTTCTGCTCTCAAAGACCAGCAGCGTTTGGGTGGGTTTTTGTGTGACAACTAGAAAGTGTGTTGTATTATCATTATTTCTAAGAGGCCTACCTGCTCTTTGTCCACAAAATAAATGAACATTTCTCATTTCTCATTATTATATATTATGTGTGTGTGTGTGCCCATGCGTGTGCGTGTGCATGTTTAGTATTCCTGTGGAGGTCAGAGGACAACTTTAGGAAGTAACTTTGTTCTTCTATCTTTTATTTCACATGTAGTCTTTCTTATACTTGTTCCATTGCATATTCCAGGCTAGCTGGACCATGAGCTTCTAGATAGTTCTCCTGTCTCAACCTCTCTTTTCACTGTAGGAATGCTGGGATTGGTGAAGCCGACTACTACTTCTGCCTTTTTTTTTTTTAATGGATTCCAGGAATTGATCTCAAGTTGTAAGTCTTGTGTGTTAATGACTTTTGTTTACTAGCCATAAACAATAAACAAACATTTTTATAATTCTGTGTCATATGAATGTGACAAGAATCCATGAGAGAGAAAGAGAGGGGAAGAGAGAGAGAGAGAGAGAGAGAGAGAGAGAGAGAGAGAGAGAGAGAGAGAGAGAGAAGCATGCCAAAGCAGGCCATACACCACTGAACAGTATTGGCAAATAATTCTGGCCTTAGTTCTATGGAATATAGTGCCAAATGTAATTGAACTTCATTCTCAGAGCTAAACAGTGCTGGTGAAATCTGACTTCAATTCATTTGTCAATGTGAATGACCTGGATTTAAATACTGACTGGCTGTTTAGACTTGAGCAAGTCAATTAGCCAAAGAAATTCCTTTTCTTCCCAGTTGAAGATAGATTACATCTCCTTTTCCTGATGTTCTGGAGGTATACTGGACCACCTGTTTTTTGATAGTGAAATAGAGGTTAGGAAATTAGTAGGGAAAAGGCTGTCCGAACCCGTTAAATAGTGCATTTATAATATTAAACTATATCTGTGTATGTTTAGATTGGAATGAGATATGGTAGGCTTAGTTCCTTATGCTCATTCACAAGAATGTAATCTGTGAGCTCCTGAAATGAAGGCACATAGAATTCTAGTAGCTTGGAGCAGGCCAAGACTATGGGCAGTGGATGAAGTCTTAAGTGAACATGTGTAGTTGATATAAGCATAGCCATGTCAAGGAACACAATGTCTTTGAACCACAGGAACTGGCAAAGAACAGACTGCTGGCCTCACCTCCCACAGACACAGTTTCCTGCCCATCAGACAAGGAGAATTGGCAAGACAGTCCTCTGGCGCAAGCATGGTTTTTATAAATTATTGACCAGGTGTATAAAGTTTGAAAAATTCTTGCTTCTTCCATCCTAATGACCGCAACCTGAGACGGGACACTATGAAGAGTTCCCACCAACGCTAGCAAGCCCCTCCTTTTTGTGCTGTGTGTTATAAATGAACTGAGTTTCCAGGTTGTCTAGTAGTTATCCTCCATAAGAGCAAGGACAGCCCATTTAACTCCAAATGTATTTTTTTTTTTTCTGAGTCGAACATTTCTTCTTCCCCACCTTGCCCTAGTCAGATTTCCAGGACCAAAAAGTACAGAACAGGAAGGACAGAGCACATGGTAATTTGATTATTTAGGTAATTTCAGTTTTATTTATTTATTTTTTACTATTAAGAATAATAAAAATGATTAAGCTTCTGAGGATGGGGAAAGAGCTTACGTGATCCACAAATATCTAGCTATACTAGGAAAATGGCTGATATATAAGTTAGAATGTCTAGGTATGGAACACAATTGGCTTAGGATGTCTGTTGGATGAAATCCTAACAAGCTTATGAATATGTTTAAACAAAGTTTAAGAAAAATTAGGCCAGAGTCTATAGGATCTTATCTAGTTACTTTTGCCTCAGAGTGAAAGCCTATTGAATTTTGGAAACCTTAACTAATTCTTTCTCTCTTTCTCTCAAATCATATACAATGCAAGTATATGAATATCCTTATTAGCTATAATATAATTATAATCAGAATTCTCTTAGACTTCTAAAAATAATTCTTCAGTCCTGTGTTTCACCTGGCAGATCCACTTATAAAGTAGATCTTTATCTCTTAACTTGAGAAAGCTGTGTTAGGAGGAAACAATAGTTTCCACATGAATAGCCTTCAGTGCTGTTAGAATCCCTACTATCTGATTTTTCTATGCCCCCAAAGATGTGATTTGTTATGCTAGCTGCTAGCAGGGCTGAAGGGTCCGAGTGGCATTGCATCTGTGAGAAGAGTGTGCTGAACATAATTCCCCTTTTTAAGAAAGGATGGGAAATGGGCTTTAATATTTCCTGTGGAGCAGGGTGACTGGGCACATTTGCCTAGCTAGTCCCTCCTGGTTCTACAAGTCACTAACATAGCTCCTCTAACACTTTTGTTTGCAGTAGACCATGACTGTTTTTCACAGGGTCTTCACCCTTAGAGAGTAGAGAATGCTGTGTTTTTGTTTCTCTTTTGGGATCTAATTGTTTGGACTGCAGAAAACAATGTTTGTTTTCATTTCCGATTTGTTCGTTTCTTCAGAGTCCACCATTTCCTCACTCCCACATTGCTCTAGTCAGGTTTCCAGGAACAAAAATGTACGGGACAGGAAGCCAAAGTTGATTTGATTGTTTAGGTAACTTAAGTTGTATTTATTTTTTATTATCAAGAATAATAAAGGCACATGCAGAGATCTTACAAATGAGAGCTTTCTCTCATTAGTTATTTATATCTAGGTCCCGTTTAGTTCAGATTCTAGTCCATTTCAAAGGACTAGATACTGCTTCTATGCTTCTTTTTTTTTTTCCTTTGAGATGGGGTTTCTCTGCGCAGCCCTGGCTGTCCTGGAACTCACTCTGTAGACCAGGCTGGCCTCGCACTCAGAAATCTGCCTGCCTCTGCCTCTCAAGTGCTGGGATTAAAGGCATGCGCCACCACTGCCCAGCTACTTCTATGGTTCTTGTTGGATTTATTCTAGAACATTGCTTGAAAATTATCTAAGCCTACTTTTTAAACATGGCCCTTTGTTTTTCTCGTTAGAAGCATTTAATAATATACAATACTTTTCTGTGCTTATGGAATATGGTATGATATTCAACCGATATGTTTATTATATGTAATGGTTAAGACCAGGTAATTGGTTCTTTTATCTCCTTAAAGTATTACAATTTTCTCTGTTTTAGAAACTTTTGAACTCTTCTTTTCTAGTTCCTTATAAAGTCTGCCAGTTGTTGTTTATAATATTTAAGGAAAGGGTTTTCCCTCTTGTGAAGTACACATTGTGGGTTTTTTTTTTGTCCTTGCTAGATAAGGTTGTAAATGGTCTCTGTCTTACAGCAACAATTTAATTAACTAAGTGATCTGGGATAGTTTAGATCTTTTTTTTTTTTTTGGTTTGGTTTTTCGAGACAGGGTTTCTCTGTATAGGCCTGGCTGTCCTGAACTCACTCTGTAGACCAGGCTGGCCTTGAGCTTAGAAATCTGCCTGCCTCTGCCTCCCAAGTGCTGGAATTAAAGGCGTGTGCCACCACTGCCCAGCAATAGTTTAGATCTTTTGAACTCTGGAATGGGAGAGAACACCTTAGAATTCCAGAGTTCATAAGATAGTTTAGATCTTATTTTCCTAGACAGAGTGTGTTAGCTGCTCTTGTTTCTGTGGCCAAAATACTTGATAGAAACAACGCGAGAGAGGAAAGGTTGATCTGTGCTCTGCATTTCAGAGACATTATGGCCAGAAAGCATGATGATGGGATCAATTTCATTGGTGGCTGTAGCAGCGTGGGGTTAAGAGTAAATCAGGAAGCAACCAGCAGCCAGTGCCAGGGTCTGGGCTAATGACTATTAAATGCATGCCTTTAGTGACCTCCTTCTATTGCCCCAAATGAAGTGCCATTTATTGGGGAAAAAGCAAAACATGAGTGTAGCCCGCGCAGTCGTCTCGCCAGCAAGAAGACACGCGGACACTAGGTTCCTTCTGCAGCAACGTTTATTGTCTCCATCCATAGGGAAAAAAGGGTCGAGCCAATAATCCGCACTGCTTATATACACCACAGTGTGGGCGTGTCTGCCCATGACTGGCTGTTCGCTCATTACCCTACGTAACTCCCCAGAATGGGCTGTGACTTTTCACTCTACGCACATGCGCAAACAGTTCTCTACGCACATACGCAAACAGTTGTTTACTAGGAGTTGACAGTGGAAGTAGGCGCCATCTTGCCATGGCGAATGTCTCTCTAGCTTCACCACTCCCCACACATGAGCCAGTAGGGGATATTTTAGATTCACACAGTAAAAAGAATTTTTCTTTAAGTACAGAGGTTTGATCACATTTTACTTGTATGTAACAAATGACTTCAAGGGCACCCACCCTTTAGTTCAGCTGTGGCTTAGGTTGAGTCTATATAGATGTGTCTTCTGCATTAGCAATTTCAAGGTAATATTGCACAGTGTGAGATTGTTCAGAGTCCAGATTGTTTCTTTTATCATGGTTGCTTAGCCAGTCATTCTAGAAATGTCAGCAGAACTTGGTTGCAATCTTATCATGAGGAGTTAGGAAATACAATGTGAGAAATAAAGTATTTTTTCCCCTAGTTCATTGCTAGGTTTTTGAACAGTTGTAAGTTCACAGCCTCAGTGTTATTTTGAATTTCTTCTGTTTCTGCTTGCTTGGGAAGCCAAAGGTGATGTTTTAATCAACTGAATTAATTTCTCTAACTTAAGATGTTTCAGACATTAGGTAAAGGTAGGAGGCAGAAGGGTACATGAGTGACTGCAATGAACATGTAAACAATATCCATACAAAAATCTATCATTACCTATAAATAGCTACCAACAAAAATATAAAAATAGGCCCCTAAAATATTAGTATATTAGTATTATAAAGTTTATAGAATTCTAGTTTTAGGTGATGTGGAAATGGTTGAAGTCAGTGAAGTGCTTGCCATGTAGCATGAGGTCCTATGTTTTGATGTTTTGTCTAACATGCAAAATGCTGGGCACATCTCTAATTCTAGAATTTTAGAGACAGACAAGAAACCTCCTAAGACTTGCTGGCCATTTAGCCTAGACTGATCAGTGAATTCCAGGTTCAGTAAGAGACTTGGTCTTAAAAAATAATGTGAAAAAGGGCTGGAGAGATCATTTGTTTCTCTTCTAAAGATCATAGACTTGATTCCCAGCATTCACAACTATGTGTAAATCAAGTTCTAGGATATTTGCTGTTGCCTTCTAACCTTCATGTGCTCCTGCATTCATGTGGTGGATTTGCACACATGTGTGCATGCACACCCACCCACCTACACAAACCTAACGACATAACTAAATACAATTAAAAGATAAGGCGCAGAGTGATAAGGAAGATACCAGTCACTACTATCAACAGATCTTTACACACATGTGCTAGTGTACACGTGTACCTGCATAGATAAGTACACACATGAACAGATACACAGATACAGTCATAGATGTGTGTGTACGAGAAATTAACTTCAGTGCATTCATAGATTCTTAAGACCATGTGTTTATTCTGGGAATGTGTCTAGTGTCCAATGTGTGTCTGTGAGGTCGGAATGTAGAATGGACTAGTAGTGGGTATACACTTGTTGGAAGCATTATTGTGTTTAAGTTTAGCATTTTCTCATAGGTTTATTTCCATCATTACCTTGGCCATTTGTCCATTTGGTAAGTGTTATTATTCCTTGTTTTCCTCTTCCAGACATCTTCAGGGCCTTCTATTTCCTCTCCTTTAGGTCACCTGACCTCCTATTTCCCATGACTACATGGATAAGCATTTTGGAAATCTCTTACTATTCAAAGACTGTTGTAATCTAGCCTCTTCAGAGTTTCATCAAACCTTATATTCCCTTCATAGAGAAGAGGAACAGGCCATATTTAGTCACTGTCCCACTCTGAACTGTTGTTTGCATTACAGTAGATAGATTACTTCAACTGGAAGTTCACATGGTAATTACAATTTACAAGTTCTCTTTATGAAAAGAGAAAATAGATGCAGGTCTAAGGTAAATAGGAGAAATATGCTACAACAGGAAGAGGGGGCCTTGCTGGTCTGCTGTTTCTCATTATCCTCTTCTCAGAGTTGCTGAAAGGTTCAGAGTTCCTGCTTGTCTTTCAATATCATGATTTCATGAAGAATGAAGAATCCCCTTCCATAAAGTCTTTTCTTTTTGTCATAACAATGACCAAGCTTTTCTGAAATGCACAGCTAAACATGGTTCTTTTGTGTCCTCCATAACCCACTGTTTGTCTTGAGGTCACTTATATATAATGTTTGTAGTTGCTCATAAAACGTGGGCACTATAGTGTAACAATATTAGGGAAGAAGAAACTATTGGTCAAGGTATCAGATGTTAATTCATTTGTATGAATGATCTAAATGTTAATTCTAAATAAGATAAATCCTTAATTATAGTCCTGTTACTCTAAATTATCTTTGACAAATATCTGAGTTGCAATAGTTTTTCTGTAAATATTCTACATTTATCTCGTACAGGACTAGGCCTATCTTATGAGGCAAAACCTAGAAGCTACCAAAAGAGAAATTCCTTGCTAGAAATTTAACACTTACCTTATGACTGACACATAGGTGACACATGAGTAATAAAATGTCTACATTTAAGATGGATATGATTAGAAATATTTATTTTATATGTTCTTGTACCCAGAAGAAAAAAATGAGGGAGAAACCTGACTTTTTGGAAACTATCCTGCTAGTTTAGCAGAGTAAATTTATCTAAAAAGATAAAACAAAACAAAACAAAACAAAACAAAACAGAACCAATGAACCCAAACCTGGCCCTGGTGGTTCCCATCTATAATCCCAGCACTTAGCAGAGGGAGGCAGGATAGGTGCTATGAGATAGAGGCTAGCCTAGGCTGCAGTGTGAGATCCTGCATATAAAAAGAAAGAAAGAAAGAAAGAAAAACAAAACAAAACAAAACAAAAAAGCTATTCATATTTTACCAGGGGGTCTGGTAGGGTTAAGTTTCCAGTACTTCAGAAAAGTAATCAGCATTTATTTTTTATTCTTATTTCCATTTTTAATTTACAATAAATAAAATCTTAAATATAGACAATGAAATATTTTCATATTTAATAATGTTTTAAACAGTTACTTTAAATATATGTCTTTAACTTATGTTCTTGGCTATAAATGGCACCTAGTTGTTCTTTTTAATACAATAAATGATTATGAGTTAATCTCACAAACAGGCTCTTTTCTGAAAGCTAATTTCTTTATTTGCTGAGTATGCCTTGAATTAGACCTAGAGTGTTAGCAATATCTTTTTATTTAAAAACCATTGTCAAGGGACAACTCATAAAATAAATCTCACTGGTATTAATCTTAATAACTCTCATATCCAGCTCGTAGGCTTAATTCTGTGTGGCTATTTTCCATGTTATACAGTGGCATCCTAGCTCTGATTTTCATAATGAATTTTCAAATGAATCCTTTTTCAATTAGTTTGTTCGACATGTAGAATGTGATTTAATTATTCACAGTGACAATGACAACACTAGAAAAGACACTAGTGATCAAAATGTCCAGCCTTCTGGTTTGAGATAAGGAAAACAGAAGTCATATTATCAATTCAGGGTTACAAAGCTATGCTATGAGTATTTCAAATTAAAATATAATTGAAATCAGAAGCCATATAGTAATACATACAAATCTATACAGTTTGCATTGAGGACCATACCATAATATGATAGAGTTGGATCTTTCTAAGGTTTTTATTTAAAAAAAATAAAATAAAAATTGGCAAACTAAAAAAAACTATACATGGTTGAATTACAACTGTTTTTCCTTGATTTCTGACTCGTGATCATTAGAGTACACAGTACCATATCTTGATGAGGTATGTTTATATATTTCTTAGTGACAGAGATTCGAACATTTCTATTTTAACTATTATGACCATGTTAAAAAGTAATGCTGAAGTTTTGAAGATTAACCCAACTTTTCTCAAATGCTGAAATAGAACTTGCTTTCCTCAGTTGATCACTATATTGACCCCTGTTGAGGAGCCATGGGGAATAAATAATGTTCATTATGTACCAAATCATGTTAGGGATAGAATAGTTTTCACTTATGCTTTCCCACACTAGAGAATATGTTTACTGACTGGAATTCTGAATTATCTAAACTATGCTTTTTTCCCCCTGTTTAGGTTTATCTTTATCCAGTAGGAAAGGGAAAATATTTAAGTTCATAAAATTAAATGACAGGTTACAACTCTACTGTGAATCTGTATACTCAGATTATTTTTTGTTGATACCTTCTTAAGCTCAGTAAATATTTGTTAGAGGTTCACTATTTATTTGTAGGGATGAAATTTCATGTAAAATCTTAGAGTGAGCCCAGAAAGACCCATAGAGAAGTATTGTATAGACACCAGTCCACATAACTTAGCCTCTAGTTTTTATACCTAGATCTTCTATCCTTTACATAAGTAAGTGATATTTTATTTGAAGGAGAGTAATGGGGATAAAGAAGGCCATAAAAGTAGAACTCCTTTTAGTGAAGGTAAAAAAGAAGTACAAAAAAACCCAAAAAACTTACATTCACATTCAATCATGTGTATTTTCTCACAGTAGAAAGATAATGCTATATTGCTACATTCATTTTTTTCTTTTTTTAGTTTTATTTTATTTTGAAGTGGTGTGTGTGTGTGTGTGTGTGTGTGTTTGTGTGTGTGTGTGTTCATATTGGTTTGATGTCCAGAGAGGGGATCTGATCCCTTTGAGGTACCATCACATGTAGTTGTGTATCCCTCAAAGTGGTTTCTGGGAACCAAACTCTTGTTTTCTGAAAGAATTGCATATGCTTTTAACCATTGAACCATTAGTCTAGTCCCTATGTTAGTATATATTTTTCATGACTATAATAAAATCAGATATGGGTTAACTTCATAAAGATAAGAGATCTATTTATTTCATAGTTCTTAAAGTAAGGTTGAAGAGTCACACCTATTTTTGTAGTACAGGAACAAAGAAAACCAAATTGTGTCTGTGAGCTTGTCTGTCTCCTTTTGTTCCTAAGGCTACCACAATTCAATAATGGAAGCTGCATGCTGATAATCTTATGTAGACTCAGTGACACCTGAATGGCACCATCTCTACACAGGACAGGCAGATTAAGCTTCACCATCCCAGTAGCATTAACCTGTAATTCTTGAGATCCTGTATAAGCTTTCAAGAAAAAAACAACACTTAACTGTAGCAAGAGCCTCATCTTAGTCACCTAGTAGCAGGGCATTTTAGGTCAATTAACACCAGGATGTAAACCCTAAAAGAAAATAGTTATATGACCTCACCCTTCACTGGGAGTTTGGACATTGTTGCTAGAGTTTTGTAAAATCCCTTTACTGTTCTTGAGCCCTGCTACCTGTAAGGTTGAAGTCCAACATTGCAGGAAATCCCCCCCCTTCCTTCTCTAACCTTGCAGGGTTTCTCCTTCTCTAACCTTGTCTGGGGAACACAAAACCTCTACCTGTGGAATGTCAAGAGGTCAGATTATGGGTTCAGTTTCCTTTCTTGTAGACAAGAAAGCAAGCACCTGAGATTACTGGAATGCCCTCCTATGCTATTGCTAATGTGGCTTCTTAGTTCCTTAGCCTTCAGTCAATGACCTTTGCCCTTCCCTGAAACTATATAACCCTTGACTTACTCCAAATTAATTTGATCTGTCTCCCTGAAGCTGATCCTGGAATGTTGTCATTTTCATTTACACTCATGGGTCTTTCCAAACCCTGTTCCCTTTTTTCTTTTTCATTTTCTGATCCAACTTTTTTCTTTTTATTAGAATAAAACTTTATTTTTCTTGTTTTATTTAAAGCTAGAATTTTTTAATCAACACTGAAAAAAATACAGAACAAAACATAGAAGAAAAAATGATCACTGAAATGATCAGCATCCAAAGGTAATGGCCATCTGTAACCTTCTTCTTTGTGGGCCAGTGGCCAACAACCCTGGGGCCAACGGAGACCCACGTATTATAATTAACTAACAATGGGAAACATCAAGTGGGTATACTAAGGTAACCACTGAAATAAATACTTGCCCAGTTCCAAATTCTAGGCATCTCAATGAATTTCTGTATTGTTAGAATGTCCACTCTAAAGCCATGGGGCTCTGCTCAGGGTGTTACATTTTCACTATCAATTATGTTTTTATTCACTTACTTATATTTTTCTCTAAAAAGAGTAGAGAAAAAAATCTCAATAGTGTTGAAACTACAAAAACTACTAGGTTTGCATTCTTTTTCATAATTCATGAGTCCTTTTGTCTGTATTCTATTCTTCCTTATCACAAAATGTTGCCTCCTTTCGATCTCCTAAGTATTATACTCATGTGTTTATACATATAAATGCATATTTTATAGTCTAGGGTTTCTGTAGGGGTGAGAAATTGTAGACTTTAAAATTGGGTGACCTCACTTTATATTGTTTTCTGTATGGTTGGAATAGGTGGAATAACTATGGTGAAGATGATAATTATATTTTAAATTTTAATCTCATTCTGATTTCTACAATAGCTATATAGATTTCTATCTCTCATCTTCTGTAACATCTTTTGTCAGATTTCTTGATGGCAGCCATTCTGACTAGAATGAAGTGAAATCTCAAAGTAGTTTTCCATTTCCTTGATGACTAGAGATATGGAGCACTTAAAAAAATGTTTTTTGAGAGTTTCATACATGATTACTGCATTTACATTTACAGCCCTCTGTCTCTCTATTCCAACTCATTCCTTATTCCATTTTAAATTCAAAACACTTTCTTCTTCTTATTGGTGTGTGTGTGTGTGTGTGTGTGTGTGTGTGTGTGTGTGTGTATGTGTATCTACGTAAAACCTACTAAGTCCATTTGGCATTGTTTATATGTAAATGTGTTTAGGGATGACCTCTTAGAATTAGATAATTTATCAGAGAGGGCTTGTTTCTGAAAAAAACTGAGTCTTTCTGACTAAGGAGTCATTTGTGACTACTAAGTAGTCATAAGTACCCCTTCATTGAAGGGTAAGGCATTGTGAAACTTCTCCTGTCCATATTGGCATGTCAATTGGTCATTATGCAGGTCTTATCTAGGCATCATACTTTTGAGATTTCATCGGTACATTTGCCTGTACGTTTTGGTTATTAGCCACTTGTACTTCTTGTTTTGAAAACTGTCTATTCAATTAACTGTTTTGCTGAATGACAGTTATACTTCCTCAGTATTTAATTTCTGAGATTTTTGTAAATTCTGGATTTTAGTTCATTGTCTGAGGTGTATTAGTGAAGAGCTTTCTACCATCTTTGCTGGTGTCTTTGTGATCTCCTGATAGCTTTCTTTGCTATGGAGAAAGATTTCATTTCACCTGGTTTCATTGGGCTAGTTTTTGTGCTATGGAAGTCCTATTCAAAAACCTGCTTACCTGCTCACTGTGATGCCCTGAAAGGCATTCCCTGTGTTTCTGTTTAGTTGTTTCAGCAGCTCCAGTTTTAAAGTCTCTGATCCATTTTCAACTGTTTTTTTTCTTTTTTTTCTTCTTTTTTTGCACAAAGTAAGGGCTAGCTATCTAACTTTATTCATCTGCAAATTGTTTCCAGTTATGCTGGTACCATTTTATTGAACAGGCTATCTTTATGCCACAGTATACTTTTGCCTCTTTCATCAAAAATTAAGTAGTCATTGCTTTGCCAATTTGTTTCCTGTTCCTCTATTTTGGTTCATCAGTCTGTCTTTCTATTTTTATGCTAGTACCCTTCTGTAGTAATTCTCCTATCCCATCTTTCCAAAGGTTGAAATTATAGTGTATACCATACCTCCCTGCTTTTAAGTGTTAAGTTGCTAAAGTTATTTTTACAAGTGATTAAATGTCAGTCACATTTGAGAAATGACTGATTTGTTAGAACTGAAACAAAAATGCTAATGAAGAATTCTACACTGAAAACTTTAAGACAATGAAAAAGGGAATCAAAGAAGATATTAGATGATGGAAAGAGCTTCCACAGTCAGAGATTGGTAGAATTGTATTGTGACCATGGCTTTGGTACCAAAACTAATCTACAAAGTTAATACCATACCTATCAAAATAATCTGATATTCTATTTTAGTGATCCAACAAAAAAGAGTTCCAGAGTTCACATGTTGCTAGTTTTATATGACAATCACACAGAGAAATAGAGTAGCAGGGCCACATCCTAATTTTGGATTTCAACCAAATAATTTAGGGGGTTGATACTAAAACATTTTTATTTAGCCTGAGTGACAGAATTGGTATTTTCCAGGTTCCTAACTAAGATGAAGAATTCTGAAACACAGTGCCAATGGGAGATGCTGAGCACACCTTTCTTTCTGGGCCATATACTCATTTTTCCCTGTCTTCCTTTTATTAATAATTTCTTGAGGGCAGCATGGATTTCTGTTTTCCATTCCATCTTTGTTATACTTTCTTAAGTGACTTCGCACATATTTCTGGTTTTTTCTCCTTCCTTCTTATGCCTTCTATGACCCTCAAACACCTTGAATTTTCTAGTCCCAGCAGAAAACCAGTGATCCAAGCAGCCTTCTTTCTTAGCCCTCGTTCCTTGAGAAGTAGAGTTATAGACTATATTTTGCCTGGAAGGAGATGATGATTATATAAATTAAGAGTTAAAGGTACAGCTTTTTCTCCCATTAAAACATTCCATTTCTTCTGGCTCTACAATATTGTTAAGCAAGAGCACAAAGCCTAAGAAAATAATTTTACAACAGAAAGGGTCAGGTCATCGCTCTAGCGAATAAAACTGTCATTGATCTTCAAGACAAATTTCATCTCAGGGTCTGAAAACATAGACCTTGTTTTCCTTATTTTTTTATTGCGAGGATGACCTTGTTTCTATATAAATCAAAAGTAACTGGGGCTTTGTGGCTTTTATAAAGTTACAAGGGTCCATGGCATATACCAGTTCACTATCAAGTACTTCATCTGGGAAGGTATTATGGCAATACTCTCCCATTTCTATGTACTCACTTGTTCTTTAGCTTTCTAACTAAGTAAAAGGAATGTAGAAAATACATTTCTCCATTTTGAGGAATACATTCTCCCAGAAAAATTCATGCCTGTGAAAAATCTCAACAGAAATGTCAACAGAAGTCCAATCAAATATTTTTTTTTTGTATTTTAATGTTAAGTATGACAGAGGTAAAAATACCACACTTTTTATTTTCCTTTTCCTTTTATAACTTACACAATCACAATAAGCTTACTTTCTAACTGATAAACTATATTTGTTCATTTTAAGAACAGGAATTTAAAAATATGAGAAGATAGAGCTATGTGGCTCTCTCAAAGAGCTACTACTAATGGGGGCTACTGTGCTTTTAGAATGCTTATACCACAAAAGTTCAGTTATGTTAAGTAAAACTAGAACATGGATGAAAGGGAGCTTAATTGTGATCAAAACTCTTTGAAAATCTATCATAAGTCTTGGCATAGAAAAGACATAGAACCCTCTGAACATTCGTAGTTGGATAAATGATATTAAGGGCAAGAAACTATCAGTAACATTTTAAAACACGTTAGCATATTAGTAATAAAACCCAAGACATGTTCACAGTTGATGGAGGTACATCTCTAAATTCAGACACCTTGTAGGAGGCTCAACTGAGATGATAACAAGTTATTGTATTAGATTACATAATAAAAGCCTTATTTTTTTTTTCTGTAGACTATGACAAAGTAGAGAGTGGTAGATGAGTCTGAAATCAGGCAAAATTGAATTCTGGACACTGTGACTCTTAACCATTTATTAATCCTTTTGAAACTTATTGAAAATGTAAATATGAGGTTAATTTTTTACCACATTTTAGTGCTTAAAGTAATAAATTACTTAATATGTGCAAAGTTTAGCATTGTACAATGTTGCATCTGTGTGGGGAAAATGTTACCTATGACTACAATCAATGAAGAAACAATAATATTTTTTAAAGCAGAACCTACTGACACATGTATTGGAGAGAAGGTAGCATGGAGTGTGAATTTGTTGAGTGTTAACATTAAGGACAGGAAGATCATTTTATAGACAATTGTAAGAGACTGTGAAAGCTCAGATCAATGGGGAGGCCATTAGTTAATGCAGACAATGTCTGGGGAGGATTATGATTTGATGAGGCCTCAGAGGCACTTGAAAGCCTTCTGCTGTTTATAGCTAGGACATGTGAAAACACATCAAGCAAAAATACACGAAACTGTGACCAATGACCCAAATACTATTTACCCTTTTAAAAAACAAACAAAGTTGAGAGCAATACTATTCTAGAGGAGAAAAAACAATGATCATGTTATAGCCCATGGCATTAAAATAGAGTGTGGTTTCCCCTATGTCTTGAAAGGGGTTATACTCTCTAAAATCATGTTGCAACTTCTCTCAGTAAACAAGTATTAAGAGGTAAGGTGTTTGAGAGAGCTCAAGTCTTTAAAAGTACTGGTTGTTTTTTCAGCGGTCCTGGGCTTAATTTTCAGCACTTATATAGTGGCTAAAAACCATCTATAAGTCTAGTTCTAGGGGATCTGGCATTCTTTTCTGGCCTCTATGCACGACACCACACATATGTGGTGCATAGAAATACATACAAACATCAATACATAGCAATTTAAACTTATAAAAGAGATGTGAAGCTGAGGAGTTCATAAGGCCATAAGATATCAATCTCATGGGCAGAATTAATGTCTTATAAAGATGATGGCAGGAGCTAGCTGAGCCCCCAGCTTTCTGTTTCCCTGGGGTGAGGATAACAGTGTCCCTTTGGAGAATACAACAGAAAAGAACCATATTGACAAGAAAGAATTTCAGTTACCAGACAACAAACCGATTAAGGCCCCCACCTTGGATTTCCCAGTCTTCAGAAATGTGAAAATTCAGTTTATGTTGTGTACAAATTACCTAGTTTCTGGCATGTTGTTACAGCAACACATAAAGACTAAAGGTTTACATTCAAATGACTGGTTTCTCTGCTCAAGATAAGACCAACAAAGTTTAAATAAAGATACCCAAAACTCTTAATTTTTTTAAGCTTTGCCACTAGGAGACACTAAACCAAACACATAGTCAGCTTGAAGCTAATAGCAATCTTTAGCTCATTAACCCACGTGAGTCTTTATTTAATAAATGTGATAAGGCAATATTTTAACATGAAAATGCTTACCTCTGGGTACAATTTTAAAACCAATGACTTGTGAAAGTCCATGAACAAAAATTCACACAATGAACATAATATATTACTAAACTATAATACAAGTTCATGAAAAGAAGACTCCAGGAAGCAAGGAATTAAAGGATTATACCATAATATTTTAAAAACTATATATGACTGATGAGTAGGCAGTGTTCTGAATTGGAAAAACTGACAGCACTCAATCCAGCAATGAGACATATGTGTCTACATAAACATTTGTATTAAATAAAATAATTATAATAACCAGAGCAATAAGGTGGAAGAAAGAATGGATGACAAATAGAGAAGGAAGAAACAAAATTGATATTATTTACAGATGATATAATCTTATATTTTAAAAATCCTTTAGACCCTTCTAGAAGACTTAGATATGTCTACACTTTTAGCATAGTAGCTGGAAAAAAACATATCAAATCTAGTATTTTTTGGTACTAATAAAAAATTAATGAAGAAGAAATAACAGAAGTAACTGCATCCACAATAACGTCAGAAATTATGCAGGGATAAGCATAATGGAAGAGGATAAATCACCTGTAAGGGAAATCGTGGGACACTGAGGTAGAAAGGATGATGACACTAGAAGTGGTGGACATTTCATGTTTATAAGTCGACAAAAAGTAAAAGTAGTGGGGTGAACTGTGTGCAAAAGTATAAAATCAATCACTCTTACCATGACACAAACTCAACTTACAGAATTAAAATGTAAGGTTTGAAAGTACTATGAGTAAACAAAGGAGAATTACTTGTAGACATAGACTTTAGTAGTGAACACAAAGCTAGGATTCCAGAAATCACACTAAGAAAGCTTCTGTTTAGCCAGCAAACCGATATGGTACAGAGACAGTCTGAGAAGGATGAATGACTCTTGGTAGAGGATTAACAGCTAGATAATAAAAAAATTGAAGAAATAGGACACAAAACAGCAAGTGATCAAATCACCAAAAAGATGATATGAATTTGAACAAATACTTCTCCAAGTGGTTCAAATGGCCATACACCTACAAAATCAAAGACGACATACTCATACCAATATAGACTATCATTGATAGCTAAGTTATAGAATAATAATAGGGGGCCTCCAGAAAACACATGAATGAAGAACATGTGGTATGTATACAATGTAGAATTCTATTCAACTACAAAGAAAAATTGAACCCTATCATTTGAAATAAAATTAATAAAATAGGAGATCATGCTAAATGAAACAAAACAGACTGAGAATGACAAATACTACATGATTTTGGTTCTATGTGTAATCTAAAAGAAGAAAGGGTTTAGAACTTTTGAGGAAAAGAAAGGAGTTCAAAGGTAAAAATGCTAGTGGGTAATAGGGATTGTAAATGACCAAAGTATGGTATATGCTCAATCTACAAATAGAGAGGTAATACAGGGAATTGCAGGAGTCTTTAAAAACCTTTAAAGGAGTCTTTAAAAGCCCACCACTAATGCCTAACCTTCTCTCACGAGGCCACACCTCCTAATCCTTCCCAAATAATTCCACAAACCAGGGATTGGGAATTTAAACATATGGCCCTAGGGAAGCCAGTCCTATTCAAATAATCATATAAGTTTATTGTGTTCAAATAATGATTCTTAATTTATTTAACTTTTAAACATGAAATTTACCTTTAGATTATTAAAAACACATATTTAATGTATAAGAAGATGGTTTAGGCAATTAAATGCTTGCTGTGCAATCATGAGAAACTGAGTTGAAGTCTCTAGTACT
Source organism: Mastomys coucha (assembly GCF_008632895.1). NCBI lineage: Eukaryota > Metazoa > Chordata > Mammalia > Rodentia > Muridae > Mastomys > Mastomys coucha. The sequence goes on from NW_022196903.1 coordinate 95,473,771, forward strand.
CACCTTAAAATAAGTGTGTGGTGGTGTATGGCTGGAATCATAGCAGTTAGGAGATAGGAGGATCTCTGAGGCTCACTAGCAAGCAATCTTTTCCAAAAATTCTGAGCCATAGGATCAAGTGACTGACCCTGTCTCCCCAACCAAGGTAGATACCTTCTGAGGAACCATACTCAAGATTGACATCCATATGCATATTATGGCCATACAGGTTTATGTGTCTATTCCTTACAAAATTTTTATGTATTTTTATTTTGAAAAAATTTACCCATAAAGCTGTGAATTTATTAAGATCACTATATATATTTTGTTATAGAAAAGTGATTTTGCTGAAAACCTGGGTTTTCTCTAAGCCACTTTTTTCTCCATAAATTTAGAAATATAAAATGGCAATTTAGTCCTTCTGCAATTTAAATTGTGAATAATTTTAGAGTTTATAAGTGCTTCACAAGCAGGGCAATGGTGGCTCACACCTTTAATCCCAGAATTTTCATAAGGTGAAGGCAGGCTGACCTCTGTAAGTTCACCAGTCTTGTCTATAGAGTGAGTTTCAGGACAGCCAAGGTTATATAATGAGACCTTACCAGAAAAAAAAAATAAAAAGGAAACACTTACTTAGACAGTTAGTGGTAGCACATGCCTTTAACTCTAGCACTCATGAGGCAGAGGCCGACTCAGGTGGATCTCTTTGAGTTTGCAGTCATTGTGATTTACAAACAGTTCCAAGATAGCCAGGACTACACAGAAAAATGTTAACTCAAAAAGCCAACCCAACCCTCTCCCCGCAAAAAATTACTATCCTCTTTCCTATCTAGGTAGGGGGAAACACCAAATGATAGGTTGTTAATAAAGCTAATCATGGGAAACAACTTGAGAATAAAAACTAAAAAATATGGTTGAGAGATGGGCCAGCAGGTAAAGAAAGCAATTGTTAAACCTGGCAACCTAAGCTCAATTCCTACTCTGTATGGTAGACAGAGACGATTTATTCCTGAAAGCTGTCACCTGACTTCCACATAAGTAAAATCAACAAATAAAATATAATTAATTGTTTGTAAATTAAAAATAAACTAACCTTATAAAGATGTTAAATAAAATCTTCAAAACCATAAAATAATACTAAAAATTAATTTATATGTCAAAGATAATTTTGTAAAGTCAACTTCTGTTATTTGGCTAAATTATTCACCCAAAATGATCATCTCTGTCATTGATCTCATGGTCATTTTCAAATGAAAGTCACTGGAATACAGAAGTGAAGACATTTTTTCAAGCCCATCTTGAAGTGTATGGAAGACTTATTTTTCTATGTATTAACTACTACATATTATTTAAACTGCTAATAAAGTAATATTTATCTAGTAGAAGTTCATAATGTAGTATGGATTTGTAGTATATGTTAATACTCAATAAGTAATGTAGAAAGTAGTGGTAGTGGTAGTGTTGATTATGGTGATGTTGGTGGTGACAGAAACGGTTATTGCAGTGATCATAGTAGTGGCTGATGTATTACTGTGGTACTGATAGTGTTGATGGAATACCCTGCTACTAGCTTGTGGAAATTACAAATTTTAATTTCTTTATAAATTTTCTAGACATCTTGTTAAAATGCTTTTCATAATTCAGTAGGCTTAACTGCTCTTCAAGCATTGTTATTGGTAACAAATCCTAGGGAATATGGATTTTACTGGTTTGAAGAATGGACTTGGATCAGTGTGGTGGTTTGAATAGGAATGGCTTCCAAAGACTCATGTGTTTGAATGTTTGGACCATAGGGAGTGACATTATTTGGGCTGTGGCCTTGAGGGTATAGGTATGGCAGTCTTGAAGGAAGTGTGTCATTGTGGGGTTGGGCTTTATGCTCAAGTTATGCCCAGTGTGGCCAACAGTCTCCTGTTGTCTGTAGATCAAGATGTAGAACTCTCAACTCCTTCTCCAGCACTATGTTTGCCTTTGTGCCACCATACTTCTTATCATGACACTAATGGACTAAACCTCTGAAACTATAAGCCATCCCCAGTTAAATGTTTTCCTTTATAAGAAGTTTCTCGGTCAAAGTGTTTCTTAATAGTAATAAAAGACAATCAGCAAGAATCCAAACATGTGAAAAAATAATTTTAAATGCCACTAAGAAGGTCTATCAAATGCAATAAACAAATTAATAAGACTTTGTGGTAGTCACACACTTTAGAAGGAATTGCTGCTCCATAATACTGCACTTTAACTGTGGACTATTAAATTTAGCTCAGTGTCTTTGATCAAGTATTCCATGGCCACCCCAGTATTGGACAGAGACACAGATGTGGGTCCTTCATTTGAGAAATGCTCAATTTGTTTAAAATGACAAGGCATATATGAATAAAACATGCGCATTGCAATATAAGGATAAATCAAGTGCAGAAATATTCAGAAAAAAATGGTGATTTTATAGGCTCAAAGGAGGAGACAGATGCAGTTGAGCTGTCCATGTGATTATTGCATAGGGTATTTTCTGTTGCTATTTCTCCTAGCATGTCATTGAAAACAATGATCTTACCAAACAGCCAAAATACATAACTCTCCTTAAACAAGAATGGTGTGTCTGGAGATGTGTGAATTTGAAATTTTGTGGGAAAATTTACCAAAAATTTTTGAAATTAAGAAAGAATAGGTAGATAGAAGAAGACGCTGCTTTGAGTCAGTTTAGGCACCGAAACATCTGTAGAATGAGGGAAGGACTGACAGTGATGGTCAAAGCATCAGCTGAGCCCTATGATCTTATAAAGTGCTGAGTCACAATCCTATAAGTTGGTAAGCTGGTCTTGAAACACTGTGGAGACATGGTACAGGACATTAAATATATACAAAGTGTTAGAAGCCATTAAATTACTTTATAAAGTTTTACCCACCAAGTGATTAGATCATCAAGTAAAGTAAAAGTGAAGAGGGCACTAAAGATGTATTTCAAAATGTACAAGGAAAAGATTTGATAAAAACATTTTTGCCATGTACGGTGCTCTTGAGCAAAGCCAGTTTAGCAACAGCAGTTCCAGATGTTCATGTGTCTTTTACAAGAGCAGAAACTCTTTCACACACTTTTACAATGGCCCAACGGCAAAAACTGCTTTATCATTTCACAGAAATTAATTAAAGGAAGTGAGGAATGGAAGCAATTAGAGCAAAGTGCTATGCATTGTAAAATATCTTCCAATCATTGCATCTAATTAAAAAGAAGAAATCATGACTTCTACAGGTCTTTAATTATTGTAAAAGAAAAAAAAATTAATTAGTAGACATTCTCTACTGGACATTTAGGAATATCTTTGTACTAAGTATCATTCAAGTAAGGAGCCCCGTGAAGCCAAAAATACAATGGATGAAATTTCTGAGAATAGAGGTGGCTGAGAACTCTGGATGAGGGTCTACTGCTCTTGTTGAACCCTCAAAGAAAATGATCTAGCTTCTGTGACTCAGCGTGGTAGGCTGTGGGGTCTTTTGGTAAACCAGACACACATATTTTCATGCTGGATAGATACAGATTTTTCTTCCTCAAAGACTTAGATGTGTGAATTAATTTGCATTCAACGATATGAACCCAATTTAAGGTACTCCAGCAGCTTGATAGTTTTCATTATTAATATATACTATTTTTCCCAATGAGAGAATAAAATCTGTTGGTCATTGCTGTATATAATATGGTGAACATCAGTTTGTCCCCAGTAATTCAACTCTCCTTATCACATCCTTTTTACTCTTGGGAAATATTCTTTGACTTTAAAATATTATAACATTCCTTAATTATATACATACATATCAAATTGCTTAGAGAAGGAGGATTACATGTTTAAAATAACAAAGGAAATCACCTCATTTTCTTAATCGCGCAGCTGTAGTAAAACACAGTGTTATTACAACTGCCGCCAGGTACATGCAGAACGACAAGCTGGATCATCCATGGTTGCTCATGTTCTTAGATAAGGGGCTGTGGTATCGAATCTCACTTCGTCTCTCTGCATAAGTTAAATCCCCTTGTATACCTATACCTATTGTAATGTAAATGTTGTATAAGACATCTTCTGAACCGCATTATTTATAGGAATGAGAAAAATGGTCATACATGTTTAGCACATACCCCTAGCTTGCTCATTCCTCTCCCCCAATTTCCAGCCTAAGGTTAGGTAAATCTCTGGGGGCACAGCCTTGATTCATGTGGCATATCATGTGACCCTTAGGGAACATGTCAACACCATCTCATAGAACATTCCCTCTTTTTTCCCATCTCCAGCCCAGATTTTTATCTATCTCTAATTAACCCTCTCCCTCAGCTCAGATCTCTTTGGATACTAAACATGACATGGATCTGAAGCTAGGAAATAGGGAAGCCATATTTCTAGGATTTGTTATTCAAATAAAATAGAAACTCTGTCTTTTAAGACAATAGTTCTATATTAGTAATCATTCGTAAACTCTATTGTACTTCGCTCTTTTGAATATATTCATCCCAGGGGTTTCATAGGAACAGAATTATAGCCTGTGTACCTTCATTTCTGTGGAAGAGATCACTTCTTTTCATACTCTCAGATTAGAACTCCATGAGTTTGCAAATGTAGTTAGACAAACTGCTACTATGCCTTGTTCTGGTGGCTTATGACATTCTTAGAGTCAGAGTCAGAGTCTAAGTCTAAGATTGTATTTCACAGCCTATTAACATCTGTATCAGCTCATGGTTATCTAAACATTTAGTTCAGCATCAAGAAATCTGACATCTTTCTATGATATCTGTATGATATGAGATCTTATTGCATACAGTACTATGGTCATAAGAACTTCAAAGGTAATATTTTTTTATCTTCTAGAAACTCTGATAATTAGGAGGATGATAAAAATAACCTTGTTAAGTGCGCACTTACTCTCCAGAGCTGTAGTCTTACCCCCTCAGCAAAGAAACCAATATAATTAATGAAGGAACTACATCATTACAGGATTTATGAAGTGTTAGGTCAAGAAGTCTGCTCCTTGAACACCATTTTACTCTAGTGATTTGTTTGTTATTTAGTTCAAAACTAATGTCAATTTAAAAGAGAATTTGTGATTGAGTTAAATGGTTAGGTTTTCTTTATGAAGACAGGCCTGTTGGCAATTTAGTCTAAATTTGTTGAGTTTAAAAAAACAAATCTGTGGTTGACATGAATTCATATTTTCTTCAAGTGTTTTATTGAAAGGAATATGGAAAGTGCCAAGCTAATCTGGAAGACTTCACTAGTTCAACTGAAAAAAAAAAACTTAGGGGGAGAGATATTTCAATGAACAACTTGAATCATGTAGTTCTAAGAGCTAGGATGATATATGATTCATACTTTCAAGGATAATTCAACATAGTAGCAATAAAGGCAAAGGGGAGAGAGGATGGCATTGAGAAGACAGTTGTTTCCACCCCCCCCCAAGAAATTCAGGGGTTGGCAAGATGGCTCAGTGGGTAAGAGCTTTGACTGCTCTTTCGAAGGTCCTGAGTTCAAATCCTAGCAACCACATGGTGGCTCACAACCACCCATAATGAGACCTGATGCCCTCTTCTGGTGCTTCTGAAGGCAGCTACAGTGTACTTATTTATAATAATAACTAAATCTTTGGGCCAGAGCGAGCAGGGACTCAGCATACGGGGTCTACTGGAGAAAGTGGGGCTAACTGGAGCAAGCAGAGGTCCTAAAGTCAATTCCAGATAACCAGGTAAAGGTTTACAACCACCTGTATAGCTGCAGTGTGTTCTCATATACATAAAATAGATAAAAAATAGAAATTCAAATGGTTTCTAGATGGGGCTGAGAAATGGCACTGACGGTTTTGGTGAGACAAGTAAACAAAAGGATTGGGTAAGTTTATAGTATTTTGTTTACTCAGTTCATTAATTACAAATTGGGGAATGGGATGGAATGGGATTATGGGAAGATTGGAATTTTGAACCTGGGAATTTGAAAGTTACTTGCGGAAAAGTAAGGGTTAAATTGGATGAAATCAGGCAAAGATTCTTGCTATCCCAGGCCTTTCAATTTCCTCCTTGTAATGAGAGTGAGCTTTACATACACTCTAATGCCTAAGCAAACCAAATCATATTTATCACATATATATTGTGCAAGTGGGGACTGAGGTACATTAGACCAGAAGAAATGAAAATAGATCTCCCTCCATATACCTATGAGGGTCCTACATATTTGTACAATTTCATTATTTTATTTTATTCATTCTTTTTTTTCAGACAAAGAATTATGTAGCTCAGGCTAGCCTCAAAGTTACTAGCTAGCCAAGAATGACCTTAAATGCTTGATCCTCCTGAGTGTTGATATTATAGGTATATTCCACCACATCCTCCCTATTCATGATTTCAGATGGTTCAAAGACTAAATTTACTTGAAGCAAATATTGTACAGCAGTTCATGTACATTAAGAAGTTATAGTTAACCACATCCAATTAACTCGGCCATGATCAAAAAGAAATTTATACCTAGTAGCTGTCCTGGCATTTGCTCCTCCATCCTCAGTGTCAGCAATAAAAGTGTTGTGCTGATGGCTACCTTTATCTCTGTGCTGTCAAGTGTCTCCTGTCCTTTAAAACAATCTTTGGCTGAACCCATAGCTTTCCCCGATAAATGATCAAAGAACACCAGGAACATACTGGCAATTGAAAAACTGTAATTACTACTTGGCACTGCATGAAGGAGAATAAATATTCAGCATGGGATCTTGGCAATATCTCAATCAGAAGGAAGGTATCAGAATTAACTTGCTACGGGATTTGGGCCATGTCAGATGGTTTTTGGAAGAGTTTATGATTTTTGGAGTTTAAGAAAGTGAAAGTTTTCTCTGTACTGGGTGCTATCAGAAGGTGAAGATTATTCAGGGAGTGGGTGTTGTATTAGTCTGTGTTATGATGTTATAAAAGGTATCACGGACTACGAAATTTAGGATGAATAGAACCTGTGCAGCTCATGACTCTGGAGAAACCGAGGGAACATCTCTGGTAAGACTCTTCCTGCACCAGCCATGGCAGAAGGCAGAAGATCACAAACATGAGAGCCAGAGTCAAGGTCAGATTGGCTAACGTAATGCATTCTATATTCAGCATTAACCCACTTATGAGCACGGGGATCTGAAGTCCTCCTATGAGGGCGCACATGGCATTGCTGCATTCAAGACTCAGTCTCCCATCTTTATTGGTAGTGCTAAGTCTATCTTTCTGGAAGGTGTGCTGGTGTGAGCAGGCATAAAGTCACTGGCAAAGAAACAGCAGCGACTCACCTTAGCCATGAGGGAGGATCCCTCGACTTTGTGGCTTGCATGTTGACTTTGGTTTTGGTCTGTGTTTAGACAGAAAAATAAAGGAGGCTTGTTACTCTTATCAAAGTGGTGGGACAGTCTTGTTCGATGTGAATATGCCATGAAGTTATGTGTTATGGGAGAACAGCTGTTCTTGGTTATGAGAAGCAGTCCAGCCATAGTAATTCTAAATAATCTGGCAATACTAGGGCGACTAATGGTAGTGAGCTACTCCTTTTTCTGTGCATTCATTACATTTATTAGGTATCAAGTCTAACCCCTGCAGTTTATCTCCTGGCCTTTGTCGTTTAAGTCTGATTTATTGTTTTAGAACTGTGCGGCCCTGCTAGCCTTCATGCTGATGTTCCCTTAGGTATACTCACTCACTAATTCATCTGAAACCCTATGGAGCTTCGTCAAGCTTAGCACAAGCATATACATATATATATGTATGTATATTATATATATATGTATACATATATATATACACACATATGTAAAATATATACACACACACACATATATATATATGATATTATATATTCTATGCTGACTACATATATTATCTCCAAATTTACAAAGTTTGTCTAATAGGGCTAAAATTCAGTCAAGATCACCTTGTCTTTGGCTGTGTCTACCTCATATGCAACCCTGAGGAAGGTTTGAGCTAATGTTTAGCAAAGCGTACGATGATTAGTAAATAAAGTCTGATGGGCTTGGTAAAGGACAGTGGGGGACAAAGCTTTTGTATACTCATGACACTATTATATGCCGTTGAAGGTAGTAAACTATTAAGGAACATTTTATAGAATTGACATTTCTAGTCATTCAATTTAAAATTATCTTTTGACCAATAATGGAAGAAATGAGTCAAACATGAAGGACAAGGCTGAGCCTAAGTAGCAGTTATTGAATAAAATGATGATAGTGAAATAATACCGCAAATTAAGTTACAAGTACAAATACTCAAGTATAACTTTAGTTATAATGTTCAGAACACTTTTATTATTATTATTATTATTTTTGGTTATTTTCTTTATTTACATGTAAATTTCTCCATTCCCAGTTTCCCCTCCAAAAAACAAAGAAACAAA